>NC_057805.1:190103672-190113356 GCF_018294505.1 Triticum aestivum | reverse complement strand
CGGCCACCGCCTCCTCCGGCGCCGCCCCCGCCATCGGCCCCCTCCTCCGGTGCCGCCGCCTCGCCACCGGCCTCCGGCCCCTCGCCCGCCGGCCCCCTCTCCTCCTCCGGCCCGAGCCGGCGAGCTCGAGCTCCCGTTGACCACGATCCAGATCTGGTCAAAGGTTGACCCGAAAGCCCCCCTCCGTTTTGCCAAGTCTGATAATTTTCTCAGCATATGCTCCTGTTCCCGATGCGATAACTTTGTGCATGTAGCTCCGATTCACGCGTTTAATATGTCAAATTGTTCGCCTCGTGATGCTCTACATTTTGTTCAATTGCACCATGTTCAGTAGAGGTCATCTTGATGCCCAAATCTTTGTTGGAAGAGGGCTAGTTGCTGTTAATCTCTGGTTCTTATCAGAACTTGGAGATTTGTCATTTTTGTATCATTTATTCTGTGCATCTTTTGAGCATGAACTCTACATGTGTTTTGAAGTATGCCATGCCATCTTTCCAGTGGTATGGTCCATGTATTTTTGTGGTCTTTGTGGTGACTAGCATAAGCATGCAAAGTAGGCCCCGTAATAATTCTGATTTCAGGGACTTAGTGATTTCTCTAAGTTTTTTTCTGCTGTAATTTTGTTGCCATGTAAACTTGATGCTAGAGAGAGATCCATGCATATTTTGGAGTTGTTCAGTAAGGATGTTTTGTAGATATAGTTGCAATTGATCCATTCTTGCAATTATTTTAAATTTCAGAGTACAATAGAATGACTCAATCTTGCTCTACTTTTGCTATAAAATATTTCTGGCAGATTCTTAACATGGTATGCATTTTTGCCAAGCTTATTGTAGTTTATCCATACATGCTACGCAATTGTTCTTGCCATGGATAGCTTCATAAACACCCCATATTGCTGTAGGTATGCTTGGGTTGTCATGCATTGCTCTGTAGTGAGTGCATCAGGCTCACAAAGAGGCCTACATATTTATATTTCTGCCATGCTCTATTTTCTGCTAAGTCTGAAACCTGATAACGAAACTTGCTATGTTTACATGCTTGCCATCATATCTTCTGGTCCTTTTTGGCTTATGGTCAGTAAGGAACTTTTGTCATGTGCATTTAGTAGAACACTACCATGCCTTGTTTTGCTATGTTAAGTTCCTGTAGCATATTGATTTCGTGCTCCGAACATTGCTACCTGATGCTGATTTCTGCCATGTCCAGTTTTTCACTAAGTCTGTGAACCTGTAATCTTTTGCACTTTTGCCATGCTTGTTTGAGCTTGATATGTTGTGAACTAGCCGTAGCTCAGTGTTCATCTTTTGTCAAGCATCTCCTGTAGATTACTGCCATGTGCTTTGTTGCTATGTTGGGGTGCTGTAGCATTGTTACTTGTGGTATTTTAAGTGCTATCTTGCTGTTTAACGCAGATTAGTGTCATTCTTGTTTTGCTTGCCATTTGCAAACCGTGCATCCGATTCCGGTGATCTTTATATCGATTTCGACCGAAATCATCTCATCTTTCCAGTGGCATGCTTGGTTTTCCAAGTTACTGCCATGTTCATCATTTTCCTTCCGGAGCACGCATACGCATCGCATATCATATCTTGCATATCATACATGTCTTGCATCATGTTGCTTGTGCATTTCTCGTTGTTGATTGCGGTTTCGTTTGTTTGTGTTCTTGTCTTGGGTAGATCCGGGAGACGAGTTCGTGAACGAGGAACCTGTCGAGTAAGCTTACGAGGATCAAGCTTTCGACAACTCTGAGAATCTTGCAGGCAAGATGACCACTCCTCGAAATCACTTCTATCTTTGCTATGCTAGTTGTTCGCTCTATTGCCATGCTCGCTACCTATCACTGGCTATATCATGTCTCCTATTTCAGCCATGTCAGCCCCTAACCATCCTTTCCTACCAAACCGTTGTTTGGCTATGTTACCGCTTTTGCTCAGCCCCTCTTATAGCGTTGCTAGTTGCAGGTGAAGTTGAAGTTGTTCCATATCGGAACATGGACATGTTGGGATATCACAATATCTCTTATTTAATTAATGCATCTATATATTTTGGTTAAGGGTGGAAGGCTCGGCCTTATGTCTGGTGTTTTGTTCCACTCTTGCCGCCCTAGTTACTGTTATACCGGGATTATGTTCCTTGAGCTTGCGTTCCTTACGCGGTCGGGTGATTTATGGGACCCCCTCGACAGTTCGCCTTGAATAAAACTCCTCCAGCAAGGCCCAACCTTGGTTTTACCATTTGCGACCTATACCTTTTTCCCCCGGGTTTTCTAGAGCCCGAGGGTCATCTTTATTTTAAACCCCCGGGCCAGTGCTCCTCTGAGTATTGGTCCAAACTGTCAGCCGCCGGTGGCCACCAGGGGCAAGTCTGGTCTGGCCTATCGGAAGCTTGGACAATCCGGTGTGCCCTGAGAACGAGATATGTGCAGCTCCTATCGGGATTTGTCGGCACATTCGGGAGGCTTTGCTGGTCTTGTTTTACCATTGTCGAGATGTCTTGTTAACCGGGATTCCGAGACTGATCGGGTCTTTCCGGGAGAAGGTTTATCCTTCGTTGACCGTGAGAGCTTATGATGGGCTAAGTTGGAACACCCCTGCAGGGTATTATCTTTCGAAAGCCGTGCCCGCGGTTATGAGGCAGATGGGAATTTGTGAATGTCCGGTTGTGGATAACTTGTCACTTGACCCAATTAAAATACACCAAGTGCGTGTGTAGCCGTGATGGTCTCTTCTCGGCGGAGTCCGGGAAGTGAACACGGTCTGTGTTATGTATGACGTAAGTAGGCGTTCAGGACCTCTTCTTGGTCATTGCTAGATGACGTCCGTTCCTTTGCTTCTCTTCTCGCTCTCATATGCGCAAGTTAGCCACCAAATATGTTTTTGCCGCTGCAGCTCCACCTCTTTGCACCATTCCCCCTTTAAACTTAAATAGTCTTGATCTCGCGGGTGTGAGATTGCTGAGTCCCCGTGACTCACAGATACTTCCAACACCAGTTGCAGGTGCCGACGATGCTAGTGCAGACGATGGCGTCGATCTCAAGTGGGAGTTCGACGAGGAACGTGGTCGTTATTATGTGTCTTTTCCTGATGATCAGTAGTGGAGCCCAGTTGGGACGATCGGGGATCTAGCATTTGGGGTTGTCTTATTTTCATCTGGATGTTGACCGTAGTCGGTCTATATGTTTGTATTTTGGATGATGTATGAATGATATTTATGTATTGTGTGAAGTGGCGATTGTAAGCCAACTCTTTATCCCATTCTTGTTCATTACATGGGATTGTGTGAAGATGACCCTTCTTGCGACAAAACCACTATGCGGTTATGCCTCTAAGTCGTGCCTCGACACGTGGGAGATATAGCCGCATCGTGGGCGTTACAAGTTGGTAATCAGAGCCATCCCCGACTTAGGAGCCCCCTGCTTGATCGAATCGCTGACGTTGTTGAGTCTAGAAAAAAAGTTTTGAGTCTTAGGATTATATATATCGGAGAGTAGGATTCTTTTTACTCCTCAGTCCCTTCGTCGCTCTGGTGAGGTCTCCTGACGTAGAAGTTTTGACTATTCTCTCCTCAAATTTCACTAAAAAAAATTTTTAGGATCACGCGGGTATCTTGGAATCGTTCCGATCGATTTGTGACAAGAACATTGTTCTTGGTGCCTCCTGTCATTTAGGGGTTGTGGCAGTGTCCCGGGGAGTTGAGCTCCGAGGTGTTGTCGTCACAATTTTATCGGTGCAGTTCTGGAATACCTGAGTTTCGCCGACATCGAAATCTTTTTTATGCAGTTGTTGGTGAGATCACCTCGACGCCACCCAGTACTGGGGCGGGAGTTCGGGAGTATTGCCATAACTTGTATAACGGATGTTTTTCGAAGGTTGAGGTAAACGATTTCCGAAGGTTTCTTGGTTATGTGTTGACGGATGGATACAGCTGGATCTAGGGATTGCTAGTTTGGGTGATATATATTTGTGTCCCCTGTATCCCCTACACCAGATTGCATAACCAGAAAGTTTCGGGAGTTTATAAGTGGGAATTCTAGTAGCCTTAGGATATCTTTCCGACAGACGCATGATATGAGATTGGGGTTCGACGTCTAGTGGTCCGCCTGTATACGGTTGATTTTACAGTGGTCTCGTTGTGTCTTAAAGGGTCCATGGCTTTGCCGACTCGGGGACGCTTCGTATGTCATGTGCACAGCCTTGTACATGATGGTGCTGTACGATTGAGCCCGTGTGGGCCCCACCACGAAACCTTCGGACGAAATATCTATCATATGTTTGTTCCGGCTTATTCTGCAAGCCAATACTTTGTTTTATTTTGTATTGTGGTATTCGAGTTGCTTCGAATTCATATGCTCATTCCATATCTTTTTCAAGTGGCTTCCCAACTTATGGAAGTGTGATGGTTTACTACGGAATTCATTCGTTCATCTTCGTTCGAATGTTTATTGTGAAGATTATATGTTGCAATTTCTATCCGTTGATTCTACTTATCTTTTGTCTATCAAGATGCTAACGGATGTCACCCTCTTCAGGATGGCTCCGCCAACGCGTCAGAATCCGGATCGCAATGAAGGGAGTCAAGCGAACCCTCCGCCACCACCTCCACCTCCGGAGCCATGGCAATCAATCATGGCAGCCACCAACGCCAATGCTCAGATGATTCTGCAACTCTTGCAAGAACGTACTCAAGGGCAAGGCAATCAAGGCAATCAAGGTCAAGGCAACAATCAGTTTCACTTTGCCACTCTCAACCAGTTTCTCGCAAATCAGCCCAAGTCTTTCAGCTACTGTGCCGAGGCCACGGATGCCGATGATTGGCTCGTGGACATCAACAAGCATTTTGAATGTAGCAATGTCAGGCCTGAGGACTTTGTCAAGTTCGCTTCTTTCCAGCTCAAGGACCAAGCTGCTGATTGGTTTCAGCAATACAAAGATTCCAGAGGAGGTCGTGTGATCACTTGGACTGACTTCTGTCAGGACTTCAAAGCGCACCACATTCCACAAAGTGTTGTTGAGAGCAAGCGTGAGGAGTTCCGCAATCTCAAGCAAGGAAACATGTCTGTGTATCAATATAACATTCAGTTTCAGAAACTTGCTCGCTTCGCTAAACAAGACGTTCCTGATGAGAAGAGCATGATCTATCACTTCCGAGGTGGTCTTAAAGAGGACCTGCAGTTAGCTCTCGTTCTTGTTGAGCCTACTCAGTTTGATCAATTCTACAATATGGCACTGAAGCAAGAGGCTGCTCAGCTCAAGTGTGAGGCTTCTAAGAAAAGAGTCAGGGACGCAGTTCAGTCTTCTTCTTCCTCACTTGTGTCAGCTAAGCAACAGAAGTTTTGGTTGCCTCCTCCTCCTCCGTTTCGTCAGCCTTACCAGCAGAAGAACAAAGGTGGCCATGGTTCTAACAACTCTTCCAACTCTGGCTATCAGAACAAGTCTCAGAACCAAGCTCCAAAGTCCAATGCTCCTTATCACCGTCCACTCTCAGAGGTGACTTGCAACAAATGTCAGCAGAAAGGTCACTATGCTAACAAGTGCTTCAACCAGAGGCGTCTTCCTCCTCCTCCTCCTGTCAGATCTTCCAGCAATGCAGTGGTCAAGCATAATCCAAAGTTTGCAAAGGTGAACATGATGAATGCAGCTCAAGCGGAGGAATCTACTGATGTGATAATGGGTAATCTTCCTGTTAACGATATTCCTGCAAAAGTTCTTTTTGATACTGGTGCATCTCTTTCTTTCATATCAAGACCTTTTGCATCCAAGCATGAATTGCATTTCCAAGGATTGCCTAGGCCGTTAGCAGTTGTCTCTCCAGGCAAATGCATGAATGCAAGTTCCATGGTTCCGAATGTTACCATCAAGTTGGGCGATTATGCATTCCAGTCTTCTCCAATTGTTCTTGGTGACTAGGATATTGATCTTATTCTCGGGATGGACTGGCTTTCTAAGCACAAGGCTCAACTTGATTGTGCTGCCAGAGAAATTCAATTGACACACTCGTCTGAGGATGTGATTGTTTTTGCCGCTCGTAATGAAACCATTCGGTTTTTCTCTCTCACTGAGAAGGGCGAATTGGATGCCATCTCTCAAATTCCAGTCGTTTGCGAGTATCAAGATGTCTTCCCAGAAGAGCTTCCGGGTATGCCTCCGCACCGGCCAGTTGAGTTCGTTATCGAACTAGAGCCTGGTACTGTACCCGTTTGCAAGCGTCCATACAAGCTTGGACCAAACGAGCTGAAGGAATTGAAGAAGCAGCTCGATGAACAAGAACGTCTGGGTTTGATCAGACCGAGTTCTTCTCCTTGGGGTTGTGGTGTTCTCTTTGTCAAGAAGAAGGATGGCACGGACCGACTTTGCGTCGACTACCGTCCATTGAACAAGAAGACAATCAAGAACAAGTACCCACTTCCCAACATCAATGAGCTATTTGAGCAACTCAAGGGCGCTAAAGTTTTCTCGAAGCTTGACCTTCGTATGGGTTATCATCAGATTCGCATTCGTGAAGAAGATATTCCCAAGACAGCATTCAGAACAAGCTTTGGTTCCTATGAATATACTGTCGTGTCTTTCGGCCTTGTCAATGCTCCTCCGGTGTTCTCTCGGATGATGAATTCCATCTTCAACCCCTATACCAATGAATTCGTTTTGGTGTATCTCGATGATATCTTGGTCTTCTCCAAGAATAAGCAGGATCATGCCAAACATTTGCGATTGGTGCTCGACAAGCTCAGAGAGTATCAATTCTATGCGAAGTTCTCCAAATGTGAGTTTTGGCTTGATGAAGTTCTTTTCCTTGGTCACATCATCTCCGCCAAAGGCATCGCTGTTAACCCCGAGAAGGTGTCCGTAGTTCTGGATTGGGAACCTCCTCAAAATGTCAAGCAGCTCCGCAGTTTTCTGGGTCTTGCAAGTTATTGCCGAAGATTCGTTGAGAATTTTTCCAAGATTGCAAAGCCTCTTTCCAACCTCCTACAGAAGCATGTGAAGTATGTCTGGTCTCCTGAGTGTGACGTTGCTTTCAACACTCTCAAACAGAAACTAGTCACAGCTCCTGTTTTGACTCCTCCTGATGAATCCAAGCCGTATGAAGTTTTCTGTGATGCTTCTCTCCAAGGTCTCGGTGCTGTGTTAATGCAAGAGAAGAAAGTTGTGGCCTATACCTCTCGGCAGTTGAAGCCCAACGAGAAGAACTACCCCACTCACGATCTTGAGTTGGCGGCAGTTGTCCATGCATTGATTACGTGGAGACATCTCTTGTTGGGAAGACAAGTGGACATTTTCACTGATCACAAGAGTCTCAAGTATATCTTCACTCAGCCCAATCTCAACCTCAGGCAGACTCGATGGGTCAAAATGATTCAAGAGTACAATCCGAGTATCGAATATACTCCAGGCAAGGCTAATGTCATTGCAGATGCGTTAAGCAGGAAAGCTTATTGCAACAGCTTAATTCTCAAGCCGTTCCAACCGGATCTTTGTGAAGTTTTCCGCAAGCTGAATCTCCAAGTTGTTCCTCAAGGCGTTCTTGCCAACCTCGTAGTATCTCCTACTTTGGAAGATCAAATTCGTGAGGCACAACTCCTTGATGCCCTGGTGAAGAAGGTGAAACGTGGTATCGACAAGGGTCTTTCCAAATACAAGTGCTATTGCATTGATGACAGAGACACTTTGTTCTTCGAGGACCGAATTGTGGTTCCGAAAGGTGATCTAAGGAAAGTCATAATGAACGAAGCGCACAATTCTCTCCTTTCTATTCATCCTGGAAGTACAAAGATGTATCATGATCTCAAGCAGTCGTATTGGTGGACTCGAATGAAGCGAGAAATTGCTCAATTCGTGAATGAATGTGATGTCTGCCGAAGAGTGAAAGCAGAACACCAACGACCAGCTGGTCTCCTCCAACCTCTTGCTATTCCGGAATGGAAGTTTGATCATATCGAAATGGACTTCGTGACTGGATTTCCCAAATCCAAGCGCGGAAATGATGCTATCTTCGTTGTCATTGACAAGCTCTCTAAAGTGGCTCATTTCCTTCCTATCAAAGAATCCATCACAGCAGCTCAGCTGGCAGAGCTCTACACCTCCAGAATTGTCTCCTTGCACGGCATTCCACAATTGATTTCTTCGGATCGTGGAAGCATCTTCACCTCTAAGTTCTGGGACTCCTTCCAGAAGGCCATGGGCACTAATATTCGCTTCAGCACAGCTTTCCACCCTCAAACTAGTGGCCAAGTCGAGCGAGTCAATCAAATTCTTGAAGATATGCTCAGGGCTTGTGTCATTTCTTTTGGCATGAAATGGGAAGATTGTCTGCCATATGCTGAATTCTCCTACAACAATAGCTTCCAAGCGAGTTCGGGCAAAGCCCCATTCGAGATTCTCTATGGCAGAAAGTGCCGTAGTCCTCTCAATTGGTCAGAGACTGGTGAACGCCAACTTCTTGGCAATGACTTAATCACTGAAGCTGAAGAAATGTGTAAAGTCATCCGTGATAATCTCAAAGCCGCGCAATCGCGCCAGAAGAGTTACTATGATAGTAAGCATCGTGATTTGGCTTTCGAGATCGGAAACCATGTCTACCTCCGCGTCTCTCCAATGAAAGGCACTCGTCGCTTCGGTATCAAAGGGAAACTTGCCCCGAGATACATGGGTCCTTTCAAGATCATTGGCAAAAGAGGCGACCTCGCCTATCAACTTGAGCTTCCTTCCAACTTCGCAAACGTGCACGATGTGTTCCATGTGTCACAGCTCCGCAAGTGCTTCAAGACGCCTGAGCGCACTATCGACTTCGAAGAGATTGACCTCCAAGAAGATTTGTCTTATCATGAGCACCCAGTTGCTATTCTTGAAGAAACTGAGCGCAAGACTCGCAACAAGTCTATCAAATTCCTCAAAGTGAAGTGGTCGCACCATTCCGACCGGGAAGCCACCTGGGAACGTGAGGACCATCTCCGTTCTGAATATCCGGAGTTCTTTCAGTCCTAGATCTCGGAACGAGATCCTCTCGTGGTGGTGGAGTGTTGTAACACCCCGCATGTAACTTGCCATATTTGTAACTCCGACTCTTGCCATTTCCGGCTATGTGATATGTTTTTCCCTCCGTTGTCGGGTTTTGTGTTTCGTTTTGTATTTTGTCATGTCATGCATTTTCATATCATGTCATCATGCGCATTACTTTTGCATATGTGTTCGTCTCATGCATCCGAGCATTTTCCCCGTTGTCCGTTTTCCAATCCAGCGCTCCTATCTCCTCCGGTGCACCCCTCTAGTTTTCTTTCGTGTGCGTGTGTCAAACTTTCTCGGAATGGACCGAGGCTTGTCATGTGGTCTTAATATACCACCCGGAGACTACCGGTCAAGTTTCGTTCCATTCGGAGGTCGTTTGGTACTCCAACGGTTAACCGGGCCTCCGCAATGTCCATTTGAGTATCCAACAAAACCCCCCTCCAAAACCAGCCCAAAGCCCACCAAACTCTCTTCCATGCTCTAGGTCGTTCGATCGCGATCGTGTGGGCGAAAACCGCACCTCATTTGGAGTCTCGTAGCTCCCTCTACCTATAAATGAGTGGGCATCCCGAAAAACGAAATCTCAGACGAAACCCTAACCCTCTCCCTCCGCGCCGCGCCGGACGCGTCCGCTCCGGCCGGATAACGTCCGCCGCGCGCCCGGCCAACCGGAGCG
>NC_057805.1:190094240-190102714 GCF_018294505.1 Triticum aestivum | reverse complement strand
CCCCTCCTCCGGTGCCGCCGCCTCGCCACCGGCCTCCGGCCCCTCGCCCGCCGGCCCCCTCTCCTCCTCCGGCCCGAGCCGGCGAGCTCGAGCAACCGTTGACCGCGATCCAGATCTGGTCAAAGGTTGACCCGAAACCCCCCTCCGTTTTGCCAAGTCTGATAATTTTCTCAGCATATGCTCCTTTTCCCGATGCGATAACTTTGTGCATGTAGCTCCGATTCGCGCGTTTAATATGTCAAATTGTTCGCCTCGTGATGCTCTACATTTTGTTCAATTGCAGCATGTTAATTAGAGGTCATCTTGATGCCCAAATCTTCGTTGGAAGAGGGCTAGTTGCTGTTAATCTCTGGTTCTTATCAGAACTTGGAGATTTGTCATTTTTGTATCATTTATTCTGTGCATCTTTTGAGCATGAACTCTACATGTTTTTTGAAGTATGCCATGCCATCTTTCCAGTGGTATGGTCCATGTATTTTTGTGGTCTTTGTGGTGACTAGCACAAGCATACAAAATAGGCCCCGTAATAATTCTGATTTCAGGGACTTAGTGATTTCTCTAAGTTTTTGTCTGCTGTAATTTTGTTGCCATGTAAACTTGATGCTAGAGAGAGATCCATGCATATTTTGGAGTTGTTCAGTAAGGATGTTTTGTAGATATAGTTGCAATTGATCCATTCCTGCAATTGTTTTAAATTTTAGAGTACAATAGAATGACTCAATCTTTCTCTACTTTTGCTATAAAATATTTCTGGCAGATTCTTAACATGGTATGCATTTTTGCCAAGCTTATTGTAGTTTATCCATACATGCTACGCAATTTTTCTTGCCATGGATATCTTCATAAACACCCCATATTGCTGTAGGTATGCTTGGGTTGTCATGCATTGCTCTGTAGTGAGTGCATCAGGCTCACAAAGAGGCCTACATATTTATATTTCTGCCATGCTCTATTTTCTGCTAAGTCTGAAACCTGATAACGAAACTTGCTATGTTTACATGCTTGCCATCATATCTTCTGGTCCTTTTTGGCTTATGGTCAGTAAGGGACTTTTGTCATGTGCATTTAGTAGAACACTACCATGCCTTGTTTTGGTATGTTAAGTTCCTCTAGCATATTGATTTCGTGCTCCGAACATTGCTACCTGATGCTGATTTCTGCCATGTCCAGTTTTTCAGAGTCTGTGAACCTGTAATCTTTTGCACTTTTGCCATGCTTGTTTGAGCTTGATATGTTGTGAACTAGCCGTAGCTCAGTGTTCATCTTTTGTCAAGCATCTCCTGTAGATTACTGCCATGTGCTTTGTTGCTATGTTGGGGTGCTGTAGCATTGTTACTTGTGGTATTTTAAGTGCTATCTTGCTGTTTAACGCAGATTAGTGTCATTCTTGTTTTGCTTGCCATTTGCAAACCGTGCATCCGATTCCGGTGATCTTTATATCGATTTCGACCGAAATCATCTCATCTTTCCAGTGGCATGCTTGGTTTGCCAAGTTACTGCCATGTTCATCATTTTCCTTCCGGAGCACGCATACGCATCGCATATCATATCTTGCATATCATACATGTCTTGCATCATGTTGCTTGTGCATTTCTCGTTGTTGATTGTGGGTCCGTTTGTTTGTGTTCTTGTCTTGGGTAGAGCCGGGAGACGAGTTCGTGAACGAGGAACCTGTCGAGTACGCTTACGAGGATCAAGCTTTCGACAACTCTGAGAATCTTGCAGGCAAGATGACCACCCCTCGAAATCACTTCTATCTTTGCTATGCTAGTTGTTCGCTCTATTTCCATGCTCGCTACCTATCACTGGCTATATCATGTCTCCTATTTCAGCCATGTCAGCCCCTAACCATCCTTTCCTAGCAAACCGTTGTTTGGCTATGTTACCGCTTTTGCTCAGCCCCTCTTATAGCGTTGCTAGTTGCAGGTGAAGTTGAAGTTGTTCCATATCGGAACATGGACATGTTGGGATATCACAATATCTCTTATTTAATTAATGCATCTATATATTTTGGTTAAGGGTGGAAGGCTCGGCCTTATGTCTGGTGTTTTGTTCCATTCTTGCCGCCCTAGTTACTGTTATACCGGGATTATGTTCCTTGAGTTTGCGTTCCTTACGCGGTCGGGTGATTTATGGGACCCCCTCGACAGTTCGCCTTGAATAAAACTCCTCCAGCAAGGCCCAACCTTGGTTTTACCATTTGCGACCTATACCTTTTTCCCCCGGGTTTTCTAGAGCCCGAGGGTCATCTTTATTTTAAACCCCCGGGCCAGTGCTCCTTTGAGTATTGGTCCAAACTGTCAGCCGCCGGTGGCCACCAGGGGCAAGTCTGGTCTGGCCTATCGGAAGCTTGGACAATCCGGTGTGCCCTGAGAACGAGATATGTGCAGCTCCTATCGGGATTTGTCGGCACATTCGGGAGGCTTTGCTGGTCTTGTTTTACCATTGTCGAGATGTCTTGTTAACCGGGATTCCGAGACTGATCGGGTCTTTCCGGGAGAAGGTTTATCCTTCGTTGACCGTGAGAGCTTATGATGGGCTAAGTTGGAACACCCCTGCAGGGTATTATCTTTCGAAAGCCGTGCCCGCGGTTATGAGGCAGATGGGAATTTGTGAATGTCCGGTTGTGGATAACTTGTCACTTGACCCAATTAAAATACACCAAGTGCGTGTGTAGCCGTGATGGTCTCTTCTCGGCGGAGTCCGGGAAGTGAACACGGTCTGTGTTATGTATGACGTAAGTAGGCGTTCAGGACCTCTTCTTGGTCATTGCTAGATGACGTCCGTTCCTTTGCTTCTCTTCTCGCTCTCATATGCGCAAGTTAGCCACCAAATATGTTTTTGCCGCTGCAGCTCCACCTCTTTGCA
Source organism: Triticum aestivum (assembly GCF_018294505.1). Taxonomy (NCBI): domain Eukaryota; kingdom Viridiplantae; phylum Streptophyta; class Magnoliopsida; order Poales; family Poaceae; genus Triticum; species Triticum aestivum. The sequence continues at coordinate 190,099,846 of NC_057805.1, read as the reverse complement.
CCATTCCCCCTTTAAACTTAAATAGTCTTGATCTCGCGGGTGTGAGATTGCTGAGTCCCCGTGACTCACAGATACTTCCAACACCAGTTGCAGGTGCCGACGATGCCAGTGCAGACGATGGCGTCGATCTCAAGTGGGAGTTCGACGAGGAACGTGGTCGTTATTATGTGTCTTTTCCTGATGACAGTAGTGGAGCCCAGTTGGGACGATCGGGGATCTAGCATTTGGGGTTGTCTTATTTTCATCTGGATGTTGACCGTAGTCGGTCTATATGTTTGTATTTTGGATGATGTATGAATGATATTTATGTATTGTGTGAAGTGGCGATTGTAAGCCAACTCTTTATCCCATTCTTGTTCATTACATGGGATTGTGTGAAGATGACCCTTCTTGCGACAAAACCACTATGTGGTTATGCCTCTAAGTCGTGCCTCGACACGTGGGAGATATAGCCGCATCGTGGGCGTTACAAGTTGGTAATCAGAGCCATCCCCGACTTAGGAGCCCCCTGCTTGATCGAATCGCTGACGTTGTTGAGTCTAGAAAAAAAGTTTTGAGTCTTAGGATTATATATATCGGAGAGTAGGATTCTTTTTACTCCTCAGTCCCTTCGTCGCTCTGGTGAGGTCTCCTGACGTAGAAGTTTTGACTATTCTCTCCTCAAATTTCACAAAAAAAAAATTTTAGGATCACGCGGGTATCTTGGAATCGTTCCGATCGATTTGTGACAAGAACATTGTTCTTGGTGCCTCCTGTCATTTAGGGGTTGTGGCAGTGTCCCGGGGAGTTGAGCTCCGAGGTGTTGTCGTCACAATTTTATCGTTGCAGTTCTGGAATACCTGAGTTTCGCCGACATCGAAATCTCTTTTATGCAGTTGTTGGTGAGATCACCTCGACGCCACCCAGTACTGGGGCGGGAGTTCGGGAGTATTGCCATAACTTGTATAACGGATGTTTTTCGAAGGTTGAGGTAAACGATTTCCGAAGGTTTCTTGGTTATGTGTTGACGGATGGATACAGCTGGATCTAGGGATTGCTAGTTTGGGTGATATATATTTGTGTCCCCTGTATCCCCTACACCAGATTGCATAACCAGAAAGTTTCGGGAGTTTATAAGTGGGAATTCTAGTAGCCTTAGGATATCTTTCCGACAGACGCATGATATGAGATTGGGGTTCGACGTCTAGTGGTCCGCCTGTATACGGTTGATTTTACAGTGGTCTCGTTGTGTCTTAAAGGGTCCATGGCTTTGCCGACTCGGGGACGCTTCGTATGTCATGTGCACAGCCTTGTACATGATGGTGCTGTACGATTGAGCCCGTGTGGGCCCCACCACGAAAACTTCGGACGAAATATCTATCATATGTTTGTTCCGGCTTATTCTGCAAGCCAATACTTTGTTTTATTTTGTATTGTGGTATTCGAGTTGCTTCGAATTCATATGCTCATTCCATATCTTTTTCAAGTGGCTTCCCAACTTATGGAAGTGTGATGGTTTACTACGGAATTCATTCGTTCATCTTCGTTCGAATGTTTATTGTGAAGATTATATGTTGCAATTTCTATCCGTTGATTCTACTTATCTTTTGTCTATCAAGATGCTAACGGATGTCACCCTCTTCAGGATGGCTCCGCCAACGCGTCAGAATCCGGATCGCAATGAAGGGAGTCAAGCGAACCCTCCGCCACCACCTCCACCTCCGGAGCCATGGCAATCAATCATGGCAGCCACCAACGCCAATGCTCAGATGATTCTGCAACTCTTGCAAGAACGTACTCAAGGGCAAGGCAATCAAGGCAATCAAGGTCAAGGCAACAATCAGTTTCACTTTGCCACTCTCAACCAGTTTCTCGCAAATCAGCCCAAGTCTTTCAGCTACTGTGCCGAGGCCACGGATGCCGATGATTGGCTCGTGGACATCAACAAGCATTTTGAATGTAGCAATGTCAGGCCTGAGGACTTTGTCAAGTTCGCTTCTTTCCAGCTCAAGGACCAAGCTGCTGATTGGTTTCAGCAATACAAAGATTCCAGAGGAGGTCGTGTGATCACTTGGACTGACTTCTGTCAGGACTTCAAAGCGCACCACATTCCACAAAGTGTTGTTGAGAGCAAGCGTGAGGAGTTCCGCAATCTCAAGCAAGGAAACATGTCTGTGTATCAATATAACATTCAGTTTCAGAAACTTGCTCGCTTCGCTAAACAAGACGTTCCTGATGAGAAGAGCATGATCTATCACTTCCGAGGTGGTCTTAAAGAGGACCTGCAGTTAGCTCTCGTTCTTGTTGAGCCTACTCAGTTTGATCAATTCTACAATATGGCACTGAAGCAAGAGGCTGCTCAGCTCAAGTGTGAGGCTTCTAAGAAAAGAGTCAGGGACGCAGTTCAGTCTTCTTCTTCCTCACTTGTGTCAGCTAAGCAACAGAAGTTTTGGTTGCCTCCTCCTCCTCTGTTTCGTCAGCCTTACCAGCAGAAGAACAAAGGTGGCCATGGTTCTAACAACTCTTCCAACTCTGGCTATCAGAACAAGTCTCAGAATCAAGCTCCAAAGTCCAATGCTCCTTATCACCGTCCACTCTCAGAGGTGACTTGCAACAAATGTCAGCAGAAAGGTCACTATGCTAACAAGTGCTTCAACCAGAGGCGTCTTCCTCCTCCTCCTCCTGTCAGATCTTCCAGCAATGCAGTGTTCAAGCATAATCCAAAGTTTGCAAAGGTGAACATGATGAATGCAGCTCAAGCGGAGGAATCTACTGATGTGATAATGGGTAATCTTCCTGTTAACGATATTCCTGCAAAAGTTCTTTTTGATACTGGTGCATCTCTTTCTTTCATATCAAGACCTTTTGCATCCAAGCATGAATTGCATTTCCAAGGATTGCCTAGGCCGTTAGCAGTTGTCTCTCCAGGCAAATGCATGAATGCAAGTTCCATGGTTCCGAATGTTACCATCAAGTTGGGCGATTATGCATTCCAGTCTTCTCCAATTGTTCTTGGTGACTCGGATATTGATCTTATTCTCGGGATGGACTGGCTTTCTAAGCACAAGGCTCAACTTGATTGTGCTTCCAGAGAAATTCAATTGACACACTCGTCTAAGGATGTGATTGTTTTTGCCGCTCGTAATGAAACCATTCGGTTTTTCTCTCTCAATGAGAAGGGCGAATTGGATGCCATCTCTCAAATTCCAGTCGTTTGCGAGTATCAAGATGTCTTCCCAGAAGAGCTTCCCGGTATGCCTCCGCACCGGCCAGTTGAGTTCGTTATCGAACTAGAGCCTGGTACTGTACCCGTTTGCAAGCGTCCATACAAGCTTGGACCAAACGAGCTGAAGGAATTGAAGAAGCAGCTCGATGAACAAGAACGTCTGGGTTTGATCAGACCGAGTTCTTCTCCTTGGGGTTGTGGTGTTCTCTTTGTCAAGAAGAAGGATGGCACGGACCGACTTTGCGTCGACTACCGTCCATTGAACAAGAAGACAATCAAGAACAAGTACCCACTCCCCAACATCAATGAGCTATTTGAGCAACTCAAGGGCGCTAAAGTTTTCTCGAAGCTTGACCTTCGTATGGGTTATCATCAGATTCGCATTCGTGAAGAAGATATTCCCAAGACAGCATTCAGAACAAGCTTTGGTTCCTATGAATATACTGTCGTGTCTTTCGGCCTTGTCAATGCTCCTCCGGTGTTCTCTCGGATGATGAATTTCATCTTCAACCCCTATACCAATGAATTCGTTTTGGTGTATCTCGATGATATCTTGGTCTTCTCCAAGAATATGCAGGATCATGCCAAACATTTGCGATTGGTGCTCGACAAGCTCAGAGAGTATCAATTCTATGCGAAGTTCTCCAAATGTGAGTTTTGGCTTGATGAAGTTCTTTTCCTTGGTCACATCATCTCCGCCAAAGGCATCGCTGTTAACCCCGAGAAGGTGTCCGCAGTTCTGGATTGGGAACCTCCTCAAAATGTCAAGCAGCTCCGCAGTTTTCTGGGTCTTGCAAGTTATTGCCGAAGATTCGTTGAGAATTTTTCCAAGATTGCAAAGCCTCTTTCCAACCTCCTACAGAAGCATGTGAAGTATGTCTGGTCTCCTGAGTGTGACGTTGCTTTCAACACTCTCAAACAGAAACTAGTCACAGCTCCTGTTTTGACTCCTCCTGATGAATCCAAGCCGTATGAAGTTTTCTGTGATGCTTCTCTCCAAGGTCTCGGTGCTGTGTTAATGCAAGAGAAGAAAGTTGTGGCCTATACCTCTCGGCAGTTGAAGCCCAACGAGAAGAACTACCCCACTCACGATCTTGAGTTGGCGGCAGTTGTCCATGCATTGATTACGTGGAGACATCTCTTGTTGGGAAGACAAGTGGACATTTTCACTGATCGCAAGAGTCTCAAGTATATCTTCACTCAGCCCAATCTCAACCTCAGGCAGACTCGATGGGTCGAAATGATTCAAGAGTACAATCCGAGTATCGAATATACTCCAGGCAAGGCTAATGTCATTGCAGATGCGTTAAGCAGGAAAGCTTATTGCAACAGCTTAATTCTCAAGCCGTTCCAACCGGATCTTTGTGAAGTTTTCCGCAAGCTGAATCTCCAAGTTGTTCCTCAAGGCGTTCTTGCCAACCTCATAGTATCTCCTACTTTGGAAGATCAAATTCGTGAGGCACAACTCCTTGATGCCATGGTGAAGAAGGTGAAACGTGGTATCGACAAGGGTCTTTCCAAATACAAGTGCTATCGCATTGATGACAGAGACACTTTGTTCTTCGAGGACCGAATTGTGGTTCCGAAAGGTGATCTAAGGAAAGTCATAATGAACGAAGCGCACAATTCTCTCCTTTCTATTCATCCTGGAAGTACGAAGATGTATCATGATCTCAAGCAGTCGTATTGGTGGACTCGAATGAAGCGAGAAATTGCTCAATTCGTGAATGAATGTGATGTTTGCCGAAGAGTGAAAGCAGAACACGAACGACCAGCTGGTCTCCTCCAACCTCTTGCTATTCCGGAATGGAAGTTTGATCATATCGAAATGGACTTCGTGACTGGATTTCCCAAATCCAAGCGCGGAAATGATGCTATCTTCGTTGTCATTGACAAGCTCTCTAAAGTGGCTCATTTTCTTCCTATCAAAGAATCCATCACAGCAGCTCAGCTGGCAGAGCTCTACACCTCCAGAATTGTCTCCTTGCACGGCATTCCACAATTGATTTCTTCGGATCGTGGAAGCATCTTCACCTCTAAGTTCTGGGACTCCTTCCAGAAGGCCATGGGCACTAATATTCGCTTCAGCACAGCTTTCCACCCTCAAACTAGTGGCCAAGTCGAGCGAGTCAATCAAATTCTTGAAGATATGCTCAGGGCTTGTGTCATTTCTTTTGGCATGAAATGGGAAGATTGTCTGCCATATGCTGAATTCTCCTACAACAATAGCTTCCAAGCGAGTTCGGGCAAAGCCCCATTCGAGATTCTCTATGGCAGAAAGTGCCGTACTCCTCTCAATTGGTCAGAGACTGGTGAACGCCAACTTCTTGGCAATGACTTAATCACTGAAGCTGAAGAAATGTGTAAAGTCATCCGTGATAATCTCAAAGCCGCGCAATCG
>NC_057805.1:190083314-190092826 GCF_018294505.1 Triticum aestivum | reverse complement strand
GCCTCCTCCGGCGCCGCCCCCGCCGGCGGCCCCCTCCTCCGGTGCCGCCGCCTCGCCACCGGCCTCCGGCCCCTCGCCCGCCGGCCCCCTCTCCTCCTCCGGCCCGAGCCGGCGAGCTCGAGCTCCCGTTGACCGCGATCCAGATCTGGTCAAAGGTTGACCCGAAACCCCCCCTCCGTTTTGCTAAGTCTGATAATTTTCTCAGCATATTCTCTTGTTCCCGATGCGCTAACTTTGTGCATGTAGCTCCGATTCGCGCGTTTAATATGTCAAATTGTTCGTCTCGTGATGCTCTACATTTTGTTCAATTGCACCATGTTCATTAGAGGTCATCTTGATGCCCAAATCTTCGTTGGAAGAGGGCTAGTTGCTGTTAATCTCTGGTTCTTATCAGAACTTGGAGAATTGTCATTTTTGTATCATTTATTCTGTGCAGCTTTTGAGCATGAACTCTACATGTGTTTTGAAGTATGCCATGCCATCTTTCCAGTGGTATGGTCCATGTATTCGTTTGGTCTTTGTGGTGACTAGCACAAGCATGCAAAGTAGGCCCCGTAATAATTCTGATTTCAGGGACTTAGTGATTTCTCTAAGTTTTTGTCTGCTGTAATTTTGTTGCCATGTAAACTTGATGCTAGAGAGAGATCCATGCATATTTTGGAGTTGTTCAGTAAGGATGTTTTGTAGATATAGTTGCAATTGATCCATTCCTGCAATTGTTTTAAATTTTAGAGTACAATAGAATGACTCAATCTTTCTCTACTTTTGCTATAAAATATTTCTGGCAGATTCTTAACATGGTATGCATTTTTGCCAAGCTTATTGTAGTTTATCCATACATGCTACGCAATTTTTCTTGCCATGGATAGCTTCATAAACACCCCATATTGCTGTAGGTATGCTTGGGTTGTCATGCATTGCTCTGTAGTGAGTGCATCAGGCTCACAAAGAGGCCTACATATTTATATTTCTGCCATGCTCTATTTTCTGCTAAGTCTGAAACCTGATAACGAAACTTGCTATGTTTACATGCTTGCCATCATATCTTCTGGTCCTTTTTGGCTTATGGTCAGTAAGGGACTTTTGTCATGTGCATTTAGTAGAACACTACCATGCCTTGTTTTGGTATGTTAAGTTCCTCTAGCATATTGATTTCGTGCTCCGAACATTGCTACCTGATGCTGATTTCTGCCATGTCCAGTTTTTCACAGAGTCTGTGAACCTGTAATCTTTTGCACTTTTGCCATGCTTGTTTGAGCTTGATATGTTGTGAACTAGCCGTAGCTCAGTGTTCATCTTTTGTCAAGCATCTCCTGTAGATTACTGCCATGTGCTTTGTTGCTATGTTGGGGTGCTGTAGCATTGTTACTTGTGGTATTTTAAGTGCTATCTTGCTGTTTAACGCAGATTAGTGTCATTCTTGTTTTGCTTGCCATTTGCAAACCGTGCATCCGATTCCGGTGATCTTTATATCGATTTCGACCGAAATCATCTCATCTTTCCAGTGGCATGCTTGGTTTGCCAAGTTACTGCCATGTTCATCATTTTCCTTCCGGAGCACGCATACGCATCGCATATCATATCTTGCATATCATACATGTCTTGCATCATGTTGCTTGTGCATTTCTCGTTGTTGATTGTGGGTCCGTTTGTTTGTGTTCTTGTCTTGGGTAGAGCCGGGAGACGAGTTCGTGAACGAGGAACCTGTCGAGTACGATTACGAGGATCAAGCTTTCGACAACTCTGAGAATCTTGCAGGCAAGATGACCACCCCTCGAAATCACTTCTATCTTTGCTATGCTAGTTGTTCGCTCTATTGCCATGCTCGCTACCTATCACTGGCTATATCATGTCTCCTATTTCAGCCATGTCAGCCCCTAACCATCCTTTCCTAGCAAACCGTTGTTTGGCTATGTTACCGCTTTTGCTCAGCCCCTCTTATAGCGTTGCTAGTTGCAGGTGAAGTTGAAGTTGTTCTATATCGGAACATGGACATGTTGGGATATCACAATATCTCTTATTTAATTAATGCATCTATATATTTTGGTTAAGGGTGGAAGGCTCGGCCTTATGTCTGGTGTTTTGTTCCACTCTTGCCGCCCTAGTTACTGTTATACCGGGATTATGTTCCTTGAGTTTGCGTTCCTTACGCGGTCGGGTGATTTATGGGACCCCCTCGACAGTTCGCCTTGAATAAAACTCCTCCAGCAAGGCCCAACCTTGGTTTTACCATTTGCGACCTATACCATTTTCCCCCGGGTTTTCTAGAGCCCGAGGGTCATCTTTATTTTAAACCCCCGGGCCAGTGCTCCCCTGAGTATTGGTCCAAACTGTCAGCCGCCGGTGGCCACCAGGGGCAACTCTGGTCTGGCCTATCGGAAGCTTGGACAATCCGGTGTGCCCTGAGAACGAGATATGTGCAGCTCCTATCGGGATTTGTCGGCACATTCGGGAGGCTTTGCTGGTCTTGTTTTACCATTGTCGAGATGTCTTGTTAACCGGGATTCCGAGACTGATGGGGTCTTTCTGGGAGAAGGTTTATCCTTCGTTGACCATGAGAGCTTATGATGGGCTAAGTTGGAACACCCCTGCAGGGTATTATCTTTCGAAAGCCGTGCCCACGGTTATGAGGCAGATGGGAATTTGTGAATGTCCGGTTGTGGATAACTTGTCACTTGACCCAATTAAAATACACCAAGTGCGTGTGTAGCCGTGATGGTCTCTTCTCGGCGGAGTCCGGGAAGTGAACACGGTCTGTGTTATGTATGACGTAAGTAGGCGTTCAGGACCTCTTCTTGGTCATTGCTAGATGACGTCCGTTCCTTTGCTTCTCTTCTCGCTCTCATATGCGCAAGTTAGCCACCAAATATGTTTTTGCCGCTGCAGCTCCACCTCTTTGCACCATTCCCCCTTTAAACTTAAATAGTCTTGATCTCGCGGGTGTGAGATTGCTGAGTCCCCGTGACTCACAGATACTTCCAACACCAGTTGCAGGTGCCGACGATGCCAGTGCAGACGATGGCGTCGATCTCAAGTGGGAGTTCGACGAGGAACGTGGTCGTTATTATGTGTCTTTTCCTGATGACAGTAGTGGAGCCCAGTTGGGACGATCGGGGATCTAGCATTTGGGGTTGTCTTATTTTCATCTGGATGTTGACCGTAGTCGGTCTATATGTTTGTATTTTGGATGATGTATGAATGATATTTATGTATTGTGTGAAGTGGCGATTGTAAGCCAACTCTTTATCCCATTCTTGTTCATTACATGGGATTGTGTGAAGATGACCCTTCTTGCGACAAAACCACTATGCGGTTATGCCTCTAAGTCGTGCCTCGACACGTGGGAGATATAGCCGCATCGTGGGCGTTACAAGTTGGTAATCAGAGCCATCCCCGACTTAGGAGCCCCCTGCTTGATCGAATCGCTGACGTTGTTGAGTCTAGAAAAAAAGTTTTGAGTCTTAGGATTATATATATCGGAGAGTAGGATTCTTTTTACTCCTCGGTCCCTTCGTCGCTCTGGTGAGGTCTCCTGACGTAGAAGTTTTGACTATTCTCTCCTCAAATTTCACTAAAAAAAATTTTTAGGATCACGCGGGTATCTTGGAATCGTTCCGATCGATTTGTGACAAGAACATTGTTCTTGGTGCCTCCTGTCATTTAGGGGTTGTGGCAGTGTCCCGGGGAGTTGAGCTCCGAGGTGTTGTCGTCACAATTTTATCGTTGCAGTTCTGGAATACCTGAGTTTCGCTGACATCGAAATCTCTTTTATGCAGTTGTTGGTGAGATCACCTCGACGCCACCCAGTACTGGGGCGGGAGTTCGGGAGTATTGCCATAACTTGTATAACGGATGTTTTTCGAAGGTTGAGGTAAACGATTTCCGAAGGTTTCTTGGTTATGTGTTGACGGATGGATACAGCTGGATCTAGGGATTGCTAGTTTGGGTGATATATATTTGTGTCCCCTGTATCCCCTACACCAGATTGCATAACCAGAAAGTTTCGGGAGTTTATAAGTGGGAATTCTAGTAGCCTTAGGATATCTTTCCGACAGACGCATGATATGAGATTGGGGTTCGACGTCTAGTGGTCCGCCTGTATACGGTTGATTTTACAGTGGTCTCGTTGTGTCTTAAAGGGTCCATGGCTTTGCCGACTCGGGGATGCTTCGTATGTCATGTGCACAGCCTTGTACATGATGGTGCTGTACGATTGAGCCCGTGTGGGCCCCACCACGAAAACTTCGGACGAAATATCTATCATATGTTTGTTCCGGCTTATTCTGCAAGCCAATACTTTGTTTTATTTTGTATTGTGGTATTCGAGTTGCTTCGAATTCATATGCTCATTCCATATCTTTTTCAAGTGGCTTCCCAACTTATGGAAGTGTGATGGTTTACTACGGAATTCATTCGTTCATCTTCGTTCGAATGTTTATTGTGAAGATTATATGTTGCAATTTCTATCCGTTGATTCTACTTATCTTTTGTCTATCAAGATGCTAACGGATGTCACCCTCTTCAGGATGGCTCCGCCAACGCGTCAGAATCCGGATCGCAATGAAGGGAGTCAAGCGAACCCTCCGCCACCACCTCCACCTCCGGAGCCATGGCAATCAATCATGGCAGCCACCAACGCCAATGCTCAGATGATTCTGCAACTCTTGCAAGAACGTACTCAAGGGCAAGGCAATCAAGGCAATCAAGGTCAAGGCAACAATCAGTTTCACTTTGCCACTCTCAACCAGTTTCTCGCAAATCAGCCCAAGTCTTTCAGCTACTGTGCCGAGGCCACGGATGCCGATGATTGGCTCGTGGACATCAACAAGCATTTTGAATGTAGCAATGTCAGGCCTGAGGACTTTGTCAAGTTCGCTTCTTTCCAGCTCAAGGACCAAGCTGCTGATTGGTTTCAGCAATACAAAGATTCCAGAGGAGGTCGTGTGATCACTTGGACTGACTTCTGTCAGGACTTCAAAGCGCACCACATTCCACAAAGTGTTGTTGAGAGCAAGCGTGAGGAGTTCCGCAATCTCAAGCAAGGAAACATGTCTGTGTATCAATATAACATTCAGTTTCAGAAACTTGCTCGCTTCGCTAAACAAGACGTTCCTGATGAGAAGAGCATGATCTATCACTTCCGAGGTGGTCTTAAAGAGGACCTGCAGTTAGCTCTCGTTCTTGTTGAGCCTACTCAGTTTGATCAATTCTACAATATGGCACTGAAGCAAGAGGCTGCTCAGCTCAAGTGTGAGGCTTCTAAGAAAAGAGTCAGGGACGCAGTTCAGTCTTCTTCTTCCTCACTTGTGTCAGCTAAGCAACAGAAGTTTTGGTTGCCTCCTCCTCCTCCGTTTCGTCAGCCTTACCAGCAGAAGAACAAAGGTGGCCATGGTTCTAACAACTCTTCCAACTCTGGCTATCAGAACAAGTATCAGAATCAAGCTCCAAAGTCCAATGCTCCTTATCACCGTCCACTCTTAGAGGTGACTTGCAACAAATGTCAGCAGAAAGGTCACTATGCTAACAAGTGCTTCAACCAGAGGCGTCTTCCTCCTCCTCCTCCTGTCAGATCTTCCAGCAATGCAGTGGTCAAGCATAATCCAAAGTTTGCAAAGGTGAACATGATGAATGCAGCTCAAGCGGAGGAATCTACTAATGTGATAATGGGTAATCTTCCTGTTAACGATATTCCTGCAAAAGTTCTTTTTGATACTGGTGCATCTCTTTCTTTCATATCAAGACCTTTTGCATCCAAGCATGAATTGCATTTCCAAGGATTGCCTAGGCCGTTAGCAGTTGTCTCTCCAGGAAAATGCATGAATGCAAGTTCCATGGTTCCGAATGTTACCATCAAGTTGGGCGATTATGCATTCCAGTCTTCTCCAATTGTTCTTGGTGACTCGGATATTGATCTTATTCTCGGGATGGACTGGCTTTCTAAGCACAAGGCTCAACTTGATTGTGCTGCCAGAGAAATTCAATTGACACACTCGTCTGAGGATGTGATTGTTTTTGCCGCTCGTAATGAAACCATTCGGTTTTTCTCTCTCAATGAGAAGGGCGAATTGGATGCCATCTCTCAAATTCCAGTCGTTTGCGAGTATCAAGATATCTTCCCAGAAGAGCTTCCGGGTATGCCTCCGCACCGGCCAGTTGAGTTCGTTATCGAACTAGAGCCTGGTACTGTACCCGTTTGCAAGCGTCCATACAAGCTTGGACCAAACAAGCTGAAGGAATTGAAGAAGCAGCTCGATGAACAAGAACGTCTGGGTTTGATCAGACCGAGTTCTTCTCCTTGGGGTTGTGGTGTTCTCTTTGTCAAGAAGAAGGATGGCATGGACCGACTTTGCGTCGACTACCGTCCATTGAACAAGAAGACAATCAAGAACAAGTACCCACTTCCCAACATCAATGAGCTATTTGAGCAACTCAAGGGCGCTAAAGTTTTCTCGAAACTTGACCTTCGTATGGGTTATCATCAGATTCGCATTCGTGAAGAAGATATTCCCAAGACAGCATTCAGAACAAGCTTTGGTTCCTATGAATATACTGTCGTGTCTTTCGGCCTTGTCAATGCTCCTCCGGTGTTCTCTCGGATGATGAATTTCATCTTCAACCAACCCCTATACCAATGAATTCGTTTTGGTGTACCTCGATGATATCTTGGTCTTCTCCAAGAATAAGCAGGATCATGCCAAACATTTGCGATTGGTGCTCGACAAGCTCAGAGAGTATCAATTCTATGCGAAGTTCTCCAAATGTGAGTTTTGGCTTGATGAAGTTCTTTTCCTTGGTCACATCATCTCCGCCAAAGGCATCGCTGTTAACCCCGAGAAGGTGTCCGCAGTTCTGGATTGGGAACCTCCTCAAAATGTCAAGCAGCTCCGCAGTTTTCTGGGTCTTGCAAGTTATTGCCGAAGATTCGTTGAGAATTTTTCCAAGATTGCAAAGCCTCTTTCCAACCTCCTACAGAAGCATGTGAAGTATGTCTGGTCTCCTGAGTGTGACGTTGCTTTCAACACTCTCAAACAGAAACTAGTCACAGCTCCTGTTTTGACTCCTCCTGATGAATCCAAGCCATATGAAGTTTTCTGTGATGCTTCTCTCCAAGGTCTCGGTGCTGTGTTAATGCAAGAGAAGAAAGTTGTGGCCTATACCTCTCGGCAGTTGAAGCCCAACAAGAAGAACTACCCCACTCACGATCTTGAGTTGGCGGCAGTTGTCCATGCATTGATTACGTGGAGACATCTCTTGTTGGGAAGACAAGTGGACATTTTCACTGATCACAAGAGTCTCAAGTATATCTTCACTCAGCCCAATCTCAACCTCAGGCAGACTCGATGGGTCGAAATGATTCAAGAGTACAATCCGAGTATCGAATATACTCCAGGCAAGGCTAATGTCATTGCAGATGCGTTAAGCAGGAAAGCTTATTGCAACAGCTTAATTCTCAAGCCGTTCCAACCGGATCTTTGTGAAGTTTTCCGCAAGCTGAATCTCCAAGTTGTTCCTCAAGGCGTTCTTGCCAACCTCATAGTATCTCCTACTTTGGAAGATCAAATTCGTGAGGCACAACTCCTTGATGCCATGGTGAAGAAGGTGAAACGTGGTATCGACAAGGGTCTTTCCAAATACAAGTGCTATCGCATTGATGACAGAGACACTTTGTTCTTCGAGGACCGAATTGTGGTTCCGAAAGGTGATCTAAGGAAAGTCATAATGAACGAAGCGCACAATTCTCTCCTTTCTATTCATCCTGGAAGTACGAAGATGTATCATGATCTCAAGCAGTCGTATTGGTGGACTCGAATGAAGCGAGAAATTGCTCAATTCGTGAATGAATGTGATGTCTGCCGAAGAGTGAAAGCAGAACACCAATGACCAGCTGGTCTCCTCCAACCTCTTGCTATTCCGGAATGGAAGTTTGATCATATCGAAATGGACTTCGTGACTGGATTTCCCAAATCCAAGCGCGGAAATGATGCTATCTTCGTTGTCATTGACAAGCTCTCTAAAGTGGCTCATTTCCTTCCTATCAAAGAATCCATCACAGCAGCTCAGCTGGCAGAGCTCTACACCTCCAGAATTGTCTCCTTGCACGGCATTCCACAATTGATTTCTTCGGATCGTGGAAGCATCTTCACCTCTAAGTTCTGGGACTCCTTCCAGAAGGCCATGGGCACTAATATTCGCTTCAGCACAGCTTTCCACCCTCAAACTAGTGGCCAAGTCGAGCGAGTCAATCAAATTCTTGAAGATATGCTCAGGGCTTGTGTCATTTCTTTTGGCATGAAATGGGAAGATTGTCTGCCATATGCTGAATTCTCCTACAACAATAGCTTCCAAGCGAGTTCGGGCAAAGCCCCATTCGAGATTCTCTATGGCAGAAAGTGTCGTACTCCTCTCAATTGGTCAGAGACTGGTGAACGCCAACTTCTTGGCAATGACTTAATCACTGAAGCTGAAGAAATGTGTAAAGTCATCCGTGATAATCTCAAAGCCGCGCAATCGCGCCAGAAGAGTTACTATGATAGTAAGCATCGTGATTTGGCTTTCGAGATCGGAAACCATGTCTACCTCCGCGTCTCTCCAATGAAAGGCACTCGTCGCTTCGGTATCAAAGGGAAACTTGCCCCGAGATACGTGGGTCCTTTCAAGATCATTGGCAAAAGAGGCGACCTCGCCTATCAACTTGAGCTTCCTTCCAACTTCGCAAACGTGCACGATGTGTTCCATGTGTCACAGCTCCGCAAGTGCTTCAAGACGCCTGAGCGCACTATCGACTTCGAAGAGATTGACCTCCAAGAAGATTTGTCTTATCATGAGCACCCAGTTGCTATTCTTGAAGAAACTGAGCGCAAGACTCGCAACAAGTCTATCAAATTCCTCAAAGTGAAGTGGTCGCACCATTCCGACCGGGAAGCCACCTGGGAACGTGAGGACCATCTCCGTTCCGAATATCCGGAGTTATTTCAGTCCTAGATCTCGGGACGAGATCCTCTCGTGGTGGTGGACTGTTGTAACACCCCGCATGTAACTTGCCATATTTGTAACTCCGACTCTTGCCATTTCCGGCTATGTGATATGTTTTTCCCTCCGTTGTCGGGTTTTGTCTTTCGTTTTGTATTTTGTCATGTCATGCATTTTCATATCATGTCATCATGCGCATTACTTTTGCATATGTGTTCGTCTCATGCATCCGAGCATTTTCCCCGTTGTCCGTTTTCCAATCCGGCGCTCCTATCTCCTCCGGTGCACCCCTCTAGTTTTCTTTCGTGTGCGTGTGTCAAACTTTCTCGGAATGGACCGAGGCTTGTCATGTGGTCTTAATATACCACCCGGAGACTACCGGTCAAGTTTCGTTCCATTCGGAGGTCGTTTGGTACTCCAACGGTTAACCGGGCCTCCGCAATGTCCATTTGAGTATCCAACAAAAACCCCCTCCAAAACCAGCCCAAAGCCCACCAAACTCTCTTCCATGCTCTAGGTCGTTCGATCGCGATCGTGTGGGC
>NC_057805.1:189960367-190082491 GCF_018294505.1 Triticum aestivum | reverse complement strand
GCCCCCGCCGGCGGCCCCTCCTCCGATGCCGCCGCCTCGCCACCGGCCTCCGGCCCCTCGCCCGCCGGCCCCCTCTCCTCCTCCGGCCCGAGCCGGCGAGCTCGAGCTCCCGTTGACCGCGATCGAGATCTGGTCAAAGGTTGACCCGAAACCCCCTCTCCGTTTTGCTGTCTGATAATTTTCTCAGCATATGCTCCTGTTCCCAATGCGATAACTTTGGGCATGTAGCTCCGATTTGCGCGTTTAATATGTCAAATTGTTCGTCTCGTGATGCTCTCATTTTGTTCAATTGCACCATGTTCATTAGGGGTCATCTTGATGCCCAAATCTTCGTTGGAAGAGGGCTAGTTGCTGTTAATCTCTGGTTTTTATCAGAACTTGGAGATTTGTCATTTTTGTATCATTTATTCTGTTCATCTTTTGAGCATGAACTCTACATGTGTTTTGAAGTATGCCATGCCATCTTTCCAGTGGTATGGTTCATATATTTTTGTGGTCTTTGTGGTGACTAGCACAAGCATGCAAAGTAGGCCCCGTAATAATTCTGATTTCAGGGACTTAGTGATTTCTCTAAGTTTTTGTCTGCTGTAATTTTGTTGCCAGGTAAACTTGATGCTAGAGAGAGATCAATGCATATTTTGGAGTTGTTCAGTAAGGATGTTTTGTAGATATAGTTGCAATTGATCCATTCCTGCAATTGTTTTAAATTTTAGAGTAACATAGAATGACTCAATCTTGCTCTACTTTTGCTATAAAATATTTCTGGCAGATTCTTAACATGGTATGCATTTTTGCCAAGCTTATTGTAGTTTATCCATACACGCTACGCAATTGTTCTTGCCATGGATAGCTTCATAAACACCCCATATTGCTGTAGGTATGCTTGGGTTGTCATGCATTGCTCTGTAGTGAGTGCATCAGGCTCACAAAGAGGCCTACATATTTATATTTCTGCCATGCTCTATTTTCTGCTAAGTCTGAAACCTGATAACGAAACTTGCTATGTTTACATGCTTGCCATCATATCTTCTGGTCCTTTTTGGCTTATGGTCAGTAAGGGACTTTTGTCATGTGCATTTAGTAGAACACTACCATGCCTTGTTTTGCTATGTTAAGTTCCTGTAGGATATTGATTTCTTGCTCCGAACATTGCTACCTGATGCTGATTTCTGCCATGTCCAGTTTTTCACTAAGTCTGTGAACCTGTAATCTTTTGCACTTTTGCCATGCTTGTTTGAGCTTGATATGTTGTGAACTAGCCGTAGCTCAGTGTTCATCTTTTGTCAAGCATCTCCTGTAGATTACTTCCATGTGCTTTGTTACTATGTTGGGGTGCTGTAGCATTGTTACTTGTGGTATTTTAAGTGCTATCTTGCTGTTTAACGCAGATTAGTGTCATTCTTGTTTTGCTTGCCATTTGCAAACCGTGCATCTGATTCCGGTGATCTTTATAGCGATTTCGACCGAAATCATCTCATCTTTCCAGTGGCATGCTTGGTTTGCCAAGTTACTGCCATGTTCATCATTTTCCTTCCGGAGCACGCATACGCATCGCAAATCATATCTTGCATATCATACATGTCTTGCATCATGTTGCTTGTGCATTTCTCGTTGTTGATTGTGGGTCCGTTTGTTTGTGTTCTTGTCTTGGGTAGAGCCGGGAGACGAGTTCGTGAACGAGGAACCTGTCGAGTACGCTTACGAGGATCAAGCTTTCGACAACTCTGAGAATCTTGCAGGCAAGATGACCACCCCTTGAAATCACTTCTATCTTTGCTATGCTAGTTGTTCGCTCTATTGCCATGCTTGCTACCTATCACTGGCTATATCATGTCTCCTATTTCAGCCATGTCAGCCCCTAACCATCCTTTCCTAGCAAACCGTTGTTTGGCTATGTTACCGCTTTTGCTCAGCCCCTCTTATAGCGTTGCTAGTTGCAGGTGAAGTTGAAGTTGTTCCATATCGGAACATGGACATGTTGGGATATCACAATATCTCTTATTTAATTAATGCATCTATATATTTTGGTTAAGGGTGGAAGGCTCGGCCTTATGTCTGGTGTTTTGTTCCACTCTTGCCGCCCTAGTTACTGTTATACCGGGATTATGTTCCTTGAGTTTGCGTTCCTTACGCGGTCGGGTGATTTATGGGACCCCCTCGACAGTTCGCCTTGAATAAAACTCCTCCAGCAAGGCCCAACCTTGGTTTTACCATTTGCGACCTATACCTTTTTCCCCCGGGTTTTCTAGAGCCCGAGGGTCATCTTTATTTTAAACCCCCGGGCCAGTGCTCCTCTGAGTACTGGTCCAAACTGTCAGCCGCCGGTGGCCACCAGGGGCAAGTCTGGTCTGGCCTATCGGAAGCTTGGACAATCCGGTGTGCCCTGAGAACGAGATATGTGCAGCTCCTATCGGGATTTGTCGGCACATTCGGGAGGCTTTGCTGGTCTTGTTTTACCATTGTCGAGATGTCTTGTTAACCGGGATTCCGAGACTGATGGGGTCTTTCCGGGAGAAGGTTTATCCTTCGTTGACCGTGAGAGCTTATGATGGGCTAAGTTGGAACACCCCTGCAGGGTATTATCTTTCGAAAGCCGTGCCCGCGGTTATGAGGCAGATGGGAATTTGTGAATGTCCGGTTGTGGATAACTTGTCACTTGACCCAATTAAAATACACCAAGTGCTTGTGTAGCCATGATGGTCTCTTCTCGGCGGAGTCCGGGAAGTGAACACGGTCTGTGTTATGTATGACGTAATTAGGCGTTCAGGACCTCTTCTTGGTCATTGCTAGATGACGTCCGTTCCTTTGCTTCTCTTCTCGCTCTCATATGCGCAAGTTAGCCACCAAATATGTTTTTGCCGCTGCAGCTCCACCTCTTTGCACCATTCCCCCTTTAAACTTAAATAGTCTTGATCTCGCGGGTGTGAGATTGCTGAGTCCCCGTGACTCACAGATACTTCCAACACCAGTTGCAGGTGCCGACGATGCCAGTGCAGACGATGGCGTCGATCTCAAGTGGGAGTTCGACGAGGAACGTGGTCGTTATTATGTGTCTTTTCCTGATGACAGTAGTGGAGCCCAGTTGGGACGATCGGGGATCTAGCATTTGGGGTTGTCTTATTTTCATCTGGATGTTGACCGTAGTCGGTCTATATGTTTGTATTTTGGATGATGTATGAATGATATTTATGTATTGTGTGAAGTGGCGATTGTAAGCCAACTCTTTATCCCATTCTTGTTCATTACATGGGATTGTGTGAAGATGACCCTTCTTGCGACAAAACCACTATGCGGTTATGCCTCTAAGTCGTGCCTCGACACGTGGGAGATATAGCCGCATCGTGGGCGTTACAACGTCACACTTACTAACTGGCTCTTCCTCCACCCACTTCGTGAACTTATCAACCGCCACCAAAAGGTGGGTCTTCTTGTCCTTGGACCTCTTGAAAGGCCCAACCATATCCAGCCCCCAAGTTGCAAACAGCCAGGTGATTGGAATCATCCTTAATTCTTGAGCCAGTACATGAGCGCGTCTTAAGAATTTCTGACAGCCATCACATCTTTTGACCAAGTCCTCGGCATCAGCATGAGCTGTCAACCAATAGAAACCGTGACGAAACGCCTTGGCCACCAAAGATTTTGAACCGGCATGGTGACCACAATCTCCTTCGTGGATCTCACGCAAAATTTCACGGCCTTCCTCAGGAGACACACAGAGTTGAAACGCCCCTGTCACACTGCAATGATGTAACTCTCCATTGATAATAGTCATGGACTTGGACCGCCAGATTATCTGCTTGGCCAGAATTTCATCCTCTGGTAACTCGCCCCGGTTCATATACGCCAGATACGGAACCGTCCAATCTAGGATAACATGAAGGGCTGCCACCAACTGAGCCTCCGGATCAGGAACAGCCAAATCCTCTTCAGCAGGGAGCTTGATGGACGGATTACGCAAAACATCCAGGAAGACATTAGGTGGAACCGGTTTAAGCTGGTAACCCAGGCGGCTTAAAGCATCCGCCGCTTCATTCTTCCGCCGGTCCACGTGATCCACCTGATAACCTTTAAAGTGACCTGCAACAATATCCACCTCACGACGATATGCTGCCATTAGTGGGTCCTTGGAATCCCAAGTGCCGGACACTTGTTGAGCCACCAGATCCGAGTCACCGAAGCACTTAACTCGGCTTAGGTTCATCTCCTTAGCCATCCGAAGACCATGGAGTAAAGCCTCATATTCAGTTGCATTGTTAGTGCAAGGGAACATTAAACGGAGAACATAACAAAACTTATCACCTCGTGGGGAAGTTAATACGACTCCAGCCCCCGAGCCCTCCAATTGCCTGGACCCATCAAAATGAATAGTCCAATAAGTATGATCCGGCTTCTCCTCTGGCGCTTGTAATTCTGTCCAATCATTGATGAAATCCACAAGTGCCTGAGATTTGATCGCCGTTCGGGGTATGTATTTCAACCCGTGAGGCCCGAGCTCGATAGCCCACTTAGCAATCCGGCCAGTTGCTTCCCTGTTCTGGATTATATCCCCCAAAGGAGCAGAGCTGACCACCGTGACGGGATGACCTTGGAAATACTGCTTAAGCTTTCGGCTTGCCATAAAAACCCCATACACCAATTTTTGCCAATGCGGGTACCTCTGCTTGGACTCAATAAGTACCTCACTGATATAGTAAACCGGCCGCTGAACCGGATATTCCTTTCCTGCCTCCTTGTGCTCCACCACAATAGCCACACTAACAACCCGAGCATTAGCTGCCACATATAGCAACAATGGTTCTTTATCCACTGGACAGCGAGAATCGGCGGATTAGCCTGCTGCCGCTTTAAGTCCTCAAATGCTTCATTAGCGGCGTCACTCCAGATGAAGTTATCCGTTTTCTTCAGCATCTGATACAAAGGGATGGCCTTCTCGCCAAGGCGACTGACAAACCGGCTCAACGCGGCAATCCGGCCTGCCAGGCGTTGAACATCATTGATACACTTCGGTTTAGCCAAGGAGGTGATGGCTTTGATCTTTTCCGGATTAGCTTCAATGCCCCTGTTAGACACCAAAAAGCCCAAGAGCTTGCCTGTAGGTACACCAAAGACACACTTGGCCAGATTAAGCATCATTTTATAAACCCGCAGGTTATCAAAGGTTTCCTTCAAGGCATCAATCAATGTCTCCTTCTTCCTTGATTTTACCACAATATCATCCACTTAAGCGTGAACATTGCGGCCGATCTGTTTATAAAGACAATTCTGCACACACCGTTGATAAGTCGCCTGGGCACTCTTGAGCCCAAAGGGCATGGACACATAGTAGAAGGCTCCAAAGGGAGTTATGAAGGCTGTCTTCTCCTGGTCCTTAACTGCCATTTTGATCTGATGATAACCAGAATATGCATCCAAAAAGCTTAAACGCTCGCAACCCGCCGTAGCATCAATTATTTGATCAATACGGGGAAGGGCAAAAGGATCTGCTGGACAAGCTTTGTTGAGATCTGTGTAGTCCACACACATACGCCAAGTGCCATTCTTCTTGAGGACCAGCACCGGATTAGCCAACCACTCAGGATGGAATACTTCAATGATCAATCCAGCCGCCAAGAGCCTGGCTACTTCTTCTCCAATAGCTTTGCGTCCTTCTTCATTGAATCGGCAGAGAAACTACTTGACTAGTTTATACTTAGGATCAACATTGAGAGTGTGCTCAGCGAGTTCTCATGGTACACCAGGCATGTTAGAAGGCTTCCATGCAAAGATGTCCCGATTCTCACAGATGAACTCGATGAGCGCGTCTTCCTATTTCGAATCCAAGTTAGCGCTGATGCTAAACTGCTTGGACGAATCGCCAGGCACGAAGTCAACAAGCTTAGTCTCATCAGCCGATTTAAATTTCAGGGCCGGATCATGCTCTGTAGTTGGTTTCTTCAACGAAGTCATATCTGCCAGATCAGCATTGTCTTTGTAAAACTTCAACTCTTCTGTTGCACAAACTGACTCAGCATAAGCCGCATCACCTTCTTCACAATCCAGAGCAATCTTGCGGCTCCCATGCATGGTTATAGTTCCCTTGTGACCCGGCATCTTGAGCTGCAGATAGACATAACAAGGCCGTGCCATAAACTTAGCATAAGCTGGCCATCCAAATAGGGCATGATACAGGCTTCTGATTTTCACCACTTCAAAGGTCAAGGTTTCGGATCTCGAGTCATGCTCATCTCCAAAAGTCACCTCCAGAGCTATACAGGATATGCCGACTTACCAGGCACCACACCATGGAACACTGTATTGGACGGTTTAAGATTTTTATCTGTTAACCCCATGCGACGGAAAGTTTCATGATACATGATATTAATGCTACTCCCTCCATCCATGAGTACCTTGGTGAACTTATAACCTCCCACCTGAGGTGCCACCACCAGAGCCAGATGACCCAGATTATCAACCCGGGGTGGATGATCCTCTCTACTGCACACAATCGGCTGCTCGGACTAGCACAAATAGCAGGGCACCGCCGGTTCAACAGCATTCACCGCCCTTTTATGAAGCTTCTGATCGCGCTTGTCTAAGCTAGTGATGAAGACATGATACTGTCCGCCATTCAATTGCTTCAGGTTGCTCTGGTAACCCGACTGCTGCTGCTGCTGATTGCCCAGATGATTATAGCCACCTTGGTTACCCTGATTACTTTGATTGTTATGTCCACCCTGATTGCCGTGGAAGCCTGAACCAGAATTTCCTCCGCCATAACCCGGCCCATGAGAACCGGGGCCCGAACCGCCTCCTGGTCCATGATCATACTGGAAAGAATCATAATTTTTGAACTCTTGCATGATGTAACAATCTTTCCAGAGGTGCGTGGACGGGTCCTCCTTCGTCCCATGCTTTGGACAGGGCTGGTTCAACAGATAAGACAAACTGTCTGGATTAGGACTTGGCTTTCCACCGCGCTGGGGCGGTTTACCCTTACGCCGCTGGCCCTTATCATGTGTATTAGTGTTAGCCACAAAGTCTAAACCGTGGTCCGCTTTACGCTTGCCGCCGTTTCCATGACCCGTCGGGTTGTGGTGCTGCCCCTTGGCGTTGCTGCTCTTCTTTCCCTTCCCTATCTTATCATCGTCAGAGTCGGGATCCTTGGTACTATCAGAGTCGGCATACTTCACCAGTGCAGCCATGAGGGTTCCCATGTCATTACAACGACGTTTGAGCCATCCCAACTTCAACTTCAGGGGTTCAAACTGGCAATTGCCTTCCAATGTTAAAACTGCGGTGTCAGTGTTGATGCGGTTCGATGAATGCAAAATCTCCGAAACCCGGCGCACCCAATGGGTTGTTGACTCTCCTTCCTCCTGGACACAGGCAGCTAAGTCCACAATTGACGTGGGTTGCTTGCATGTATCCTTGAAATTCTGAATGAACCGGGCTCTCAACTCGGCCCATGACCTGATAGAATTAGCCGGTAAGCTCTTTAACCAAGTGCGGACTGTCCCTTCTAGCATCATGGTGAAGTATTTCGCACATGCCGCATCATCCACATCCAGCATCTCCATGGCCATCTCATAGCTTTCGACCCATGTTTCAGGGGATAAATCGGCGGTGTAATTCGGCACCTTGCGCGGGCCCTTGAAATCCTTGGGCAGGCGGACATTGCGTAACGCCGGGACGAGACACGGCACTCCCAAAGAACTAGAGGTAACTCCTGGTTCCACCGATGTTGTTGGATGAACCGGAGTAAGCTGATGGGCTTCATGCTGCGCCACTAACTCGGCCTCTCTGCGTGCCTGAGCCCGGTCCACCACCTCCTGAGCATCACCAGCACCACCCGCCGGGTTATTGCCACGGGGCGGATCACAGTTCCGCGCATTGCTTAACACTGTTGGTTCATCCATACGCCTGCTGTAACTCCGGCTTGGACGGGGAGTTGAATGAATCCGATCGCGACTATATGAATAAGCCTCCTGTTGAACCAAGGCTGTCTGAAGAAGCTCCTTAACCCGACGCTTCTCGACCGCCGCCGGAGAATCGCCTTCGATCGGGATGGCCGCCAGCCGTGAAGCGGCAGCAACAATGTTATCCATTGGGTTAGAATAATGACCCGCTGGCATGGGGACATGCGGTACTACAATGTTGTTCTGACGAGGCGGATCCACCAAACGTGGCTGAACCGGCGCCCCTGCTCCAGGTGCCTCCGCCCGGTTTACCACCGGCGGATTACTGGTCCCTGCTCCTGGGGTGTTAAAGAGATTTCTAGCATCATAAACTGGCGGCAGGCGAGATCGGTGCCTCCTCTTCAGCACTTCGTTCGATGCACTCTGATCCAACATAATCCGGTATGCTTGTGCATCCAAAGCGGCCCGCTCCGCGGCTATCCTGGTATCCTCAGCTGCTAAGTCGGCTTTGGCCTGGGTGGTCTGATCTTTCACTTTCGCTCCGCATTGTGTGCATCCTGATCCGCCGGGTTAACCTCCGCCATCAGCGTCGCCAAAGCGTCAAACAAATCAGATAGAACCTGAGCTGGCAGTCGCACAGGGCCTCCTGCCACGGCCGCTACCGCCGCTGCCGATCCAGAAATCATCGCCGCTGCGGTCGAAGAGTGGAGCGCCGTTTGCATGAGGGCCATGAAGATCGCCACCTGGTTTGGCAGATCAGAGGGGTCCGGAATACTATCGCCATCGGAACAGCCCCCAATCTGGCCATCTTGTAACTAATATAACGACTCGGTCTCTTCGGTCGATGACTCGTCGCCGGAATAAACGACGGTCTCACCACCAGATTCCGATCTATCCTCAGATTCCCCTCCATGGATAACTCCCACGAAGGCACGCTTCATGACAGGCTTGACCAGGGCAGATCTCGCACGCTGAGCCGTTTCGACGAGGTTGGTGCAGATGTCCGGCTCAGGGCCCGGTTCGCCGATCTTGCCAATGAAAACATGTATGCCACCAAAGGGGACCCGGTACCCGTACTCGATTGAGCCGGCCTCGGGGCCCCAGCCTGCATCATCGATGTAGAGCTTGCCGCGACGACTCTTGGTCATCCGGCCCACAGCGTAACCCTTGAGTCCTTTGAAGTTGCCCTCCAAGAACTTGAAACCATCGTGCGATAGCCCCACGGTGGGCGCCAACTGTCGTGGTTTTGTCATGGCAGATGTCCTAGAGAAAGGACTTAGTCGTGGAGCCATCGCTACGGGTTAGCTTAAAGGGGTTAAAGCGGACAAGGGACGCAAGAGGGTTTTATACTAGTTCGGCCCCTTACGATGAAGGTAAAATCCTACGTCTAGTTGTGGTGGAATTGATGGGGTTTTGATGACCAAGGAGCGAATACGCTTTGCCTGGGTCTCGAGTTGTTGTCTGTTGTCCTTGAACCGCCGCCGGGTCGTCCCCTTATATACATGGGTTGACGCCCGTCGGTTTATAGAATCCTGAGGCCGGCTCATAATCGTGTCCGGCTCGGTCTCCGCTACTTCTATCTTACAACACAAATTTACATATATATGTCGGTTTATGTCTACAGGCCTTAAACCGGCTTTGGGCCCTGGGCCTTCATGAAGCGTCACCGTCTGTCTTCATGGACTTCAGATACAGATGAACTACTTATGGGGTTAACCCGACCTCTCCTGGCCGGTTTACGCCTAGTGGTAATATTCCCAACAGTAGTAGCATAATTTCTTTGGGCACTGTCTAGAGTTTTACTAGCATATTGGATAACATTTAATTTCTTATCAACTCTTTGTCCTAGAACAACACCTACAGCATAATCACTAGCATCACACATAATTTCAAAGGGTAAATTCCAATCAGGTGGCTGAACAATAGGTGCAGAAATCAAGGCTTTCTTAAGTATTTCAAATGCTTCTACACAATCATCATCAAAGACAAAAGGAAAATCTTTTTGTAAAAGATTAGTCAGAATGCAAGAAATTTTTGAGAAGTCTTTAATGAACCTCCTATAAAAACCGGCATGACCAAGGAAACTTCTTATACCTTTAATGTCCTTAGGACACGGCATATTTTTAATAGCATCAACTTTAGCTTTATCAACTTCAATACCTCTTTCAGAAATTTTATGCCCCAAGAAAATACCTTCATTAACCATAAAGTGGCACTTCTCCCAATTCACGACAAGATTAGTTTCTTCACATCTATGCAAAACTCGATCAAGGTTGCTTAAGCAATCATCAAAACAAGTTCCATATAAGGAAAAATCATACATGAAAACCTCAACAATCTTTTCACAAAAGTCAGAGAATATAGCAGTCATACATCTTTGAAAGGAAGCAGGTGCATTGTATAAACCAAAAGGCATACGTCTATAAGCAAAGGTACCGAAAGGGCAAGAAAAAGTGGTCTTTTCTTGATCCTCTTTTGACACAGGTATTTGGGAGAAACCAGAATAACCGTCTAGAAAGCAAAAATGTGTATGTTTGGATAATCTTTCTAGAATTTGATCAATAAAAGTTAAAGGGTAATGATCCTTTTTAGTAGCTTTATTTAGTTTGCGGAAATCAATTACCATTCTATAACCTATAACAATTCTTTGTGGGATCAATTCATCTTTGTCATTAGGAACAACAGTAATACATCCATTCTTAGGGACACACTGGACAGGACTTACCCACTGACTATCAGCAACAGGATAAATTATACCTGCCTCCAGAAGCTTTAGTATTTCTTTTCTTACCAGTTCTTTCATCTTAGGATTTAACCGTCATTGGTGATCAACAACCGGTTTAGCGTCCTTCTCCAATTTTATTTTGTGCTGGCATAGAGTGGGACTAATGCCCTTAAGATCATCTAGAGTATATCCAATAGCAGCACGGTGCTTCTTCAGAGTTTTCAATAATTTCTCTTCTTCCTGCTCTGAAATGTTAGCACTAATAATAACAGGATATATCTTCTTTTCATCAAGATAAGCATATTTAAGAGTATCAGGTAACGGTTTAAGCTCAAACACGGGATCACCCTTGGGTGGAGGAGGATCCCCTAGAATTTCAACAGGCAAGTTGTGTTTCAAAATAGGTCCCTACTTAAAGAATACTTCATCTATTTCCCTTCTTTCATTCATAAACATATCATTTTCATGGTCTAACAAATATTGTTCTAAAGGATCATTAGGAGGCACGGCAATTGAAGCAAGACCAATAATTTCATCTTTACTAGGCAACTCTTTATCATGGGGTTGTCTACGAAATTTAGCAAAATTAAAATCATGAGACATATCCCCTAAGCCAATAGTAACAACATCCTTTTTGCAATCTATCTTAGCATTAACAGTATTCAAGAAGGGTCTACCAAATATAATAGGACAAAAGTCATCTTGTGGGGAACCAAGAACAAGAAAATCAGTAGGATATTTAACTTTCCCGCACAAGACTTCAACATCTCTAACAATCCCAACTAGTGAAATATTATCTCTATTGGCAAGCTTAATTGTAACATCAATACCTTCTAACTCAGGAGTTGTAATATCATGCATAATTTCTTCGTATAAAGAATGAGGTATTGAACTCGCACTAGCACCCATATCACATAAGCCATGATAGCAATGATCTCCTATTTTAACATAAATAATAGGCAAGCCTACAACAGGTCTATGTTTATTTTTAGTATCGGGTCTAGCTATTCTAGCAGCTTCATCACAGAAGTAAATAACATGCGCATCAATATTATCGACCAAGAGATCTTTAACCATAGAAATAGTAGGTTCAACTTTAATTTTCTCAGAGGGTGTAGGTGTTCTAGCATTACTCTTACGAACCACAGTTGAAGCTTTAGCATAATCCTTTATTCTAACAGGGAAAGGTGGTTTCTCAATATAAGCGGTAGGAACAATAGGATCAACTTTATAAGTGATAGTCTTTTCTTCAACTTTAATAGGTTCAACTACTTTTACTTTAATGGGAGGATGATATTTAAACCACTTCTCCTTAGGAAGATCAACATGAGTAGAAAATGATTCACAAAAAGAAGCTACTATCTCAGAGTCAAGTCCATATTTAGTGCTAAATTCACGGAAAACATCGGTATCCATAAAAGATTTAACACAATCAAACTTAGGTGTTATACCTGACTCCTTACCTTCATTGAGTTCCCAATGTTCAGAGTTGAGTTTAATTATTTCCAATAAATCCCATCTGAATTCAATAGTCTTCATCATAAAAGAACCAGTACAAGAAGTATCGAGTATGGGGCGATTATTGAGAGAAAGCCGAGCATAAAAAATTTGAATAATAATTTCTCTTGAGAGCTCATGATTGGGGCATGAATATAACATTGACTTAAGCCTCCCCCAAGCTTGAGCGATGCTTTCTCCTTCGTGAGGCCAAAAATTATATATATATAATTCCGATCACGATGAACCAAATGCATAGGATAAAACTTCTGATGAAATTCCAATTTCAATCGGTTGTAGTTCCATGATCCAATATCATCACATAGCCTAAACCATGTCAATGCATTTCCCTAAAAAGATAAAGGGAAGACATTCTTCTTGATAACATCCTCGGGCATACCTGCAAGCTTAAATAATCCACAAACTTCATCCACATAGATTAGGTGCAAATCGGGATGCAATGTTCCGTCTCCTGTAAAAGGATTAGCTACCAATTTCTCTATCATACCCGAAGGAATTTCAAAGTAAACATTCTCAGTAGGTTCAGCAGGTTGAGGAGCAACTCTTTGCTCTACTGGTCGGGGTGAAGATACCCCGCACAAGCCCCTTAAAGGATTATATTCCATAGTAACAAGTGACAGTAAATTTCAGCACACTATATAAAGTTTTCCTTACCAAATTCCACTTACCAAAGGCGCTTCACTCCCCGGCAACGGTGCCAGAAAAGAGTCTTGATGACCCACAAGCATAGGGGATCTATCGTAGTCCTTTCGATAAGTAAGAGTGTCGAACCCAACGAGGAGCAGAAGGAAATGACAAGCGGTTTTCACTAAGGTATTCTCTGCAAGCACTGAAATTATCGGTAACAGATAGTTTTGTGATAAGGTAATTTGTAATGTGTAACAAGTAATAAAAGTAAATAAGTTGCAGCAAGGTGGCCCAATCCTTTTTGTTGCAAACGACAAGCCTAGACAAACTCTTATATAAAGGAAAGCGCTCCCGAAGACACATGGGAATTATCGTCAAGCTAGTTTTCATCACGCTCATATGATTCTCGTTCGTTATTTTGATAATTTGATATGTGGGCGGACCGGTGCTTGGGTGCTGCCCTTCATTGGACAAGAATCCCACTTATGATTAACCCCTATTGCAAGCATCCGCAACTACAAAAGAAGTATTAAGGTAAACCTAACCATAGCATGAAACATATGGATCCAAATCAGCCCCTTACGAAGCAACGCATAAACTAGGGTTTAAGCTTCTGTCACTCTAGAAACCCATCATCTACTTATTACTTCCCAATGCCTTCCTCTAGGCCCAAATAATGGTGAAGTGTCTTGTAGTCGACGTTCACATAACACCACTAGAGGGAAGACAACATACATCTCATCAAAATATTGAACGAATACCAAATTCACATGACTACTTATAGCAAGACTTCTCCCATGTCCTCAGGAACAAACGTAACTACTCACAAATCATATTCATGTTCATAATCAGAGGGGTATTAATATGCATAAAGGATATGAACATATGATCTTCCACCACACAAACCAACTAGCATCAACTACAAGGAGTAATCAACACTACTAGCAACCCACAGGTACCAATCTGAGGTTTTGGGACAAAGATTGGATACAAGAGATGAACTAGGGTTTTAGAGGAGATGGTACTGGTGAAGATGTTGATGGAGATTGACCCCCTCCCGATGAGAGGATCTATGGTGATGACGATGGTGATGATTTCCCCCTCCCGGAGGGATGTTTCCCCGACAGAACAGCTCCGCCGGAGCCTTAGATTGGTTTCGTCAAGTTCCGCCTCGAGACGGCGGCGCTTCATCCCGAAAGCTTCCTTCTTATTTTTTCCAGGGCGAAAGACTTCGTATAGCCAAATATAGGCACCGGAGGCCTGCCAGGGGGGCCACGAGGCAGGGGGGCACGCCCAGGGGGTAGGGCGCGGCCCCCACCCTCATGGATGGTGGGTGCCCCCTCTCTGGTGCTTTCTTCGCCCAATATTTTTTATATATTCCAAAACTGACTTTTGTGGAGTTTCAGGACTTTTGGAGTTGTGCAGAATAGGACTCTAATATTTGCTCCTTTTCCAGCCCAGAATTCCAGCTGTCGGCATTCTCCCTCTTCTCGTAAACCTTGTAAAATAAGGGAGAACAGGTATAAGTATTGTGACATAGTGTGTAATAACAGCCCATAATGCAATAAATATCGATATAAAAGCATGATTGAAAATGGACGTATCAAGACCTACTAAACCAGTAAGTATTCAAAAATTCACATACTGCAAATGTACATAGCATCCTAAGTCACCACCCTTTGCTAGCAAAAATAACAAATGCATGTTTGCATATAATTTTCAGGAAAGCCACGAATGCAAAGAAAGATGATTTGGATGATCTACTGAAACTTGTATCATTCTTCAAAGACATGAAGGCAATCAATGATGAGTTTTTCTATGACATACAAGTAGACAAGGACAAGTCAATTAAAAACATTTTCTGGTCCAATGCAAGCTGCCGAGGAGGGTATCAATACTTTGGCAATTGCGTAACATTCGACACGACTTACAAGACCAACAGATTTCATATGCCTCTGGGAGTGTTTGTTGGAACAAACCATCACTTGCAGTCAACGATATTTGTTGTTGCCCTGATCGGAGACGAAGATACAAAGTCATTCAAGTGGTTGTTCGATACATTTGTACGGTGCATGAACAACAAGCACCCAACTTGCATTCTAACAGGTGAGTTCATAAAAAATCTACAAGTTTCATCATCTTTTCAGTCTATGGGTCTGTAGTGGGTACATTGGTTTTATCTGAAAATAATGTAAAGCAAGCAGTTCAACCACAGTTAGCACAGAAGTCCAACAAAAATAGTATAAGAAGCAAAATTATATGTCACATGTTTAGAAAAAATGTAGTTCTGGATGTGAAGTTCAAATAGAGGAACCATAGAAGTTCAAGGACACTGCTGTAAGGAAATATAACCATCTTTGATTCAACGAGCTAGTCAAGTAGAGGCATACTAGTGACACTCTGCTTGTCTATGTACTCACACATGTACTAAGTTTCTGGTTAATACAATTCTAGCATGAATAATAAACATTTATCATGATATAAGGAAATATAAATAACAACTTTATTATTGCCTCTAGGGCATATTTCCTTCAGTCTCCCATTTGCACTAGAGTCAATAATCTAGATTACACAGTAATGATTCTAACACCCATGGAGTCTTGGTGCTGCTCATGTTTTCTCGTGAGAGAGGCTTAGTCAACGGTTCTGCAACATTCAGATCCGTATGTATCTTGCAAATCTCTATGTCTCCCTCCTTGACTTGATCGCGGATGGAATTGAAGCGTCTCTTGATCTGCTTGGTTCTCTTGTGAACTCTGGATTCCTTTGCCAAGGCAATTGCACCAGTATTGTCACAAAAGATTTTCGTTGGACCCGATGCACTAGGTATGACACCTAGATCGGATATGAACTCCTTCATCCGGACTCCTTCATTTGCTGCTTCCAAAGCAGCTATGTACTCCGCTTCACATGTAGATCCAGCACGACGCTTTGCTTAGAACTACACCAACTGACAGCTCCACCGTTCAATATAAACACATATCCAGTTTGTGACTTAGAGTCATCTGGATCAGTGTCAAAGCTTGCATCGACGTGACCATTTACGACGAGTTCTTTGTCACCTCCATAAATGAGAAACATATCCTTAGTCCTTTTCAGGTATTTCAGGATGTTCTTGACCGATGTCCAGTGATCCACTCCTGGATTACTTTGGTACCTCCCTACTAAACTAATAGCAAGGCACACATCAGGTCTGGTACATGGCATAGCATACATGATAGAGCCTATGGCTGAAGCATAGGGAACACCTTTCATTTTCTCTTTATCTTCTGCATTGGTCGGGCATTGAGTCTGACTCAACTTCACACCTTGTAACACAGGCAAGAACCCTTTCTTTGCTTGATCCATTTTGAACTTCTTCAAAACTTTATCAAGATATGTGCTTTGTGAAAGTCCAATTAAGCGTCTTGATCTATCTCTATAGATCTTGATTCCCAATATATAAGCAGCTTCACTGAGGTCTTTCATTGAAAAACTCTTGTTCAAGTATCCTTTTATGCTATCCAGAAATTCTATGTCATTTCCAATCAACAATATGTCATCCACATATAATATTAGAAATGCTACAGAGCTCCCACTCACTTTCTTGTAAATATAGGCTTCTCCAAAAGTCTGTATAAAACCATATGATTTGATTACACTATCAAAACATTTATTCCAACTCCGAGATGCTTGCACCAGTCCATAAATGGATCGATAGAGCTTGCACACTTTGTTAGCATCCTTTGGATCGACAAAACCTTCAGGTTGCATCATATACAACTCTTCTTCCAGAAATCCATTCAGGAATGCAGTCTTTACATCCATTTGCCAAATTTCAGCATCATAAAATGCAGCAATTGCTAACATGATTCGGACGGACTTAAGCATCGCTACGGGTGAGAAGGTCTCATCGTAGTCAACTCCTTGAACTTGTCAAAAACCTTTCGCAACAAGTCGAGCTTTGTAGACAATAACATTACCGTCAGCGTCAGTCTTATTCTTGAAAATCCATTTATTCTCGATGGCTTGCCGATCATCGGGCAAGTCAACCAAAGTCCATACTTTGTTCTCATGCATGGATCCCATCTTAGATTTCATGGCCTCAAGCCATTTCGCGGAATCTGGGCTCATCATCGCTTCCTCATAGTTCGTAGGTTCGTCATGGTCAAGTAACATGACATCCAGAATAGGATTACCGTACCACTCTGGTGTGGTTCTTACTCTGGTTGACCTACGAGGTTTGGTAGTAACTTGATCTGAAGTTACATGATCATCATCATTAGCTTCCTAACTAATTGGTGTAGGAGTCACAGGAACAGATTTCTGTGATGAACTACTTTCCAATAAGGGACCAGGTATAGTTAACTCATCAAGTTCTACTTTCCTCCCTCTCACTTCTTTCGAGAGAAGCTCCTTCTCTAGAGAGGATCCATTCTTAGCAACGAATGTCTTGCCTTCGGATCTATGATAGAAGGTGTACACAACAGTCTCCTTTGGGTATCCTATGAAGACACATTTCTACAATTTGGGTTCGCGCTTATCAGGTTGAAGTTTCTTCACATAAGCATCGCAACCCCAAACTTTAAGAAATGACAACTTTGGTTTCTTGACAAACCACAGTTCATAAGGTGTCGTCTCAACAGATTTAGATGGTGTCCAATTTAACGTGAATGCAGCCGTGTCTAAAGCATAAGCCCAAAACGATAGTGGTAAATTAGTAAGAGACATCATAGATCGCACCATATCTAGTAAAGTACGATTACGATGTTCGGACACACCATTACGCCATGGTGTTCCGAGTGGCGTGAGTTGCGCAACTATTCCGCATTGTTTCAAATGAAGACCAAACTCGTAACTCAAGTATTCTCCTCCATGATCAGATCGTAGAAACTTTATTTTCTTGTTACAATGATTTTCCACTTCACTCTGAAATTCTTTGAACTTTTCAAATGTTTCAGCCTTATGCTTCATCAAGTAGATATACCCATATCTGCTTAAATCATCTGTGAAGGTGAGAAAATAACGATACCCGCCGCGAGCCTCAACATGCATCGGACCACATACATCAGTATGTATGATTTCCAGCAAATCTATTGCTCGCTCCATTGTTCCAGAGAACGGAGTTTTAGTCATCTTGCCCATGAGGCATGGTTCGCAAGTACCAAGTGATTCATAATCAAGTGATTCCAAAAGTCCATCATAATTGAGCTTCTTCATGCGCTTTACACCAATATGACCCAAACGGCAGTGCCACAAATAAGTTGCACTATCATTATCAACTCTGCATCTTTTGGCTTCAATATTATGAATATGTGTATCACTACTATCAAGATTCAATAAAATAGACCACTCTTCAAGGGTGCATGACCATAAAAGATATTACTAATATAAATAGAACAACCATTATTCTCTAATTTAAATGAATAACCGTCTCGCATCAAACAAGATCCAGATATGATGTTCATGCTTAACGTTGGCACCAAATAACAATTGTTCAGGTCTAAAACTAATCCCGAAGGTAGATGTAGAGGTAGCGTGCCGACCGCGATCACATCGACTTTGGAACCATTTCCCACGCGCATCGTCACCTCGTCCTTAGCCAATCTTCGCTTAATCTGTAGTCCCTGTTTCGAGTTGCAAATATTAGCAACAGAACCAGTATCAAATACCCAGGTGCTACCGCGAGCATTAGTAAGGGACACAACAATAACATGTATATCACATATACCTTTGTTCACCTTGCCATCCTTCTTATCCGCCGAATACTTGGGGCAGTTCCGCTTCCAGTGACCAGTCCCTTTGCAGTAGAAGCACTCAGTCTCAGGATTAGGTCCAGACTTGGGTTTCTTCACTTGAGCAGCAACTTGCTTGCTATTCTTCTTAAAGTTCCCCTTCTTCCCTTTACCCTTTTTCTTGAAACTAGTGGTCTTGTTGACCATCAACACTTGATGCTCCTTCTTGATTTCTACCTCCGTAGCCTTTAGCATTGCGAAGAGCTCGGGAATTGTCTTATCCATCCCTTGCATATTATAGTTCATCATGAAGCTCTTGTAGCTTGGTGGCAGTGATTGAAGAATTCTGTCAATGACACTATCATCAGGAAGATTAACTCCCAGTTGAATCAAGTGATTTTTATACCCAGACATTTTGAGTATATGCTCACTGATAGAACTATTCTCCTCCATCTTGCGGCTGTAGAACTTATTGGAGACTTCATATCTCTCAATCCGGGCATTTGCTTGAAATATTAACTTCAACTCCTGGAACATCTCATATGCTCCATGACGTTCAAAACGTCGTTGAAGTCCCGGTTCTAAGCCGTAAAGCATGGCACACAGAACTATCGAGTAGTCATCAGCTTTGCTCTGCCAGACGTTCATAACATCTGGCGTTGCTCCTGCTGCGGGTTTGGCACCTAGCGGCGCTTCCAGGACGTAATTCTTCTGTGCAGCAATGAGGATAATCCTCAAGTTACGGACCCTGTCAGTGTAGTTGCTACCAAAATCTTTCAACATAGCTTTCTCTAGGAATGCATTAAAATTCAACGGAACAACAACACGGGCCATCTATCTACAACAACATAGACATGCAAAATACTATCAGGTACTAAGTCCATGATAAATTAAAGTTCAATTAATCATATTACTAAAGAACTCCCACTTAGATAGACATCCCTCTAATCATCTAAGTGATCACGTGATCCATATCAACTAAACCATGTCCGATCATCACGTGAGATGGAGTAGTTTTCAATGGTGAACATCACTATGTTGATCATATCTACTATATGATTCACGCTCGACCTTTCGGTCTCAGTGTTCCGAGGCCATATATGCATATGCTAGGCTCGTCAGGTTTAACCCGAGTATTCTGCATGTACAAAACTGGCTTGCACCCGTTTTATGTGAACGTAGAGCTTATCACACCCGATCATCACGTGGTGTCTTGACACGACGAACTTTCGCAACGGTGCATACTTAGGGAGAACACTTGTACCTTGAAATTTAGTGAGAGATCATCTTATAATGCTACCGTCGAACTAAGCAAAATAAGATGCATAAAGGATAAACATCACATGCAATCAATATAAGTGATATGATATGGCCATCATCATCTTGTGCCTTTGATCTCCATCTCCAAAGCACCGTCATGATCACCATCGTCACCGGTGCAGCACCTTAATCTCCATCGTAGCATCGTTGTTGTCTCGCCAACTATTGCTTCTACGACTATCGCTACCGCTTAGTGATAAAGTAAAGCAATTACATGGTGATTGCATTTCATACAATAAAGCGACAACCATATGGCTCTTGCCAGTTGCCGATAACTCCGTTACAAAACATGATCATTTCATACAATAAAATTTAGCATCATGTCTTGACCATATCACATCACAACATGCCCTGCAAAAACAAGTTAGACGTCCTCTACTTTGTTGTTGCAAGTTTTACGTGGCTGCTACGGGCTGAGCAAGAACCGTTCTTACCTACGTATCAAAACCAAGTATGTGCTGTATTAACCTTCAATAAGGACCGGGCGTAGCCACACTCGATTCAACTAAAGTTGGAGAAACTGACACCCGCCAGCCACCTGTGTGTGCACGTCGGTAGAACCAGTCTCGCGTAACCGTACGCGTAATGTCGGTCCGGGCCGCTTCATCCAACAATACCGCCGAATCAAAGTATGACATGCTGGTAAGCAGTATGACTATTATCGCCCACAATTCACTTTTGTTCTACTCGTGCATATAACATCTACGCATAAACCTGGCTCGGATGCCACTATTGGGGAACGTAGTAATTTCAAAAAAATTCCTACACACACGCAAGATCATGGTGATGCATAGCAATGAGAGGGGAGAGTGTTTTCCACATACCCTCGTAGACCGTAAGCGGAAGCGTTATGACAACGCGGTTGATGTAGTCGTACATCTTCACGATCGACCGATCCTAGTACCGAACATACGGCACCTCCGCGACCTACACACGTTTAGCTCGGTGACATACCACGAACTCACGATCCAGCAGAGTGTCGAGGGAGAGCTTCGTCAACACGATGACGGTGATGATGAAGCTACTGGCGCAGGGCTTCGCCTAAGCACTACGACGATATGACCGAGGTGCATTATGGTGGAGGGGGGCACCGCACACGGCTGGAAACAATCAACTTGTGTGTTCTAGGGTGCCCCCTGCCCCCGTATATAAAGGACCAAGGGGGAGGCCAGCCGGCCTTGGGGCGCGCCAAGGAGAGGGGCGACTCCTCCTCCTAGTAGGAGTAGGACTCCCCCTTTCGTAGTCCAACTAGGAAGGAAGGAGAGGGAGAGAGGTAGGAAAGAGGGGGCGCCCCCCCCTCCTTGCCAACTCGGACTCCCAAGGGAGCCAAGCGGCCAGCCCTAGGCCCCCTCCTCTCTCTCTCACACAAGGCCCATGTAGGCCCATTTAGTTCCCCCGGGGGTTCCGATAACCCCCGGTTACTCCGATAAATATCCGGTGACCCCCGGAACTCATCCGGTGTCCGAATATAGTCGTCCAATATATCAATCTTTATTTCTCGACCATTTCGAGCCTCCTCGTCATGTCCGTGATCACATCCGGGACTCCGAATTATCTTCGGTACATCAAAACACATAAACTCGTAATACCGATCGTCACCGAACGTTAAGCGTGCGAACCCTACGGGTTCGAGAACTATGTAGACATGACCGAGACACGTCTCCGGTCAATAACCAATAGCGGAACCTGGATGTTCATATTGGCTCCCACATATTCTACGAAGATCTTTATCGGTCAAACCGCATAACAACATACGTTGTTCCCTTTGTCATCGGTATGTTACTTGCCCGAGATTCGATCGTCGGTATCTCAATACCTAGTTCAATCTCGTTACCGGCAAGTCTCTTTACTCATTCCGTAATGCATCATCCCGCAACTAACTCATTAGTCACATTGCTTGCAAGGCTTATTGTGATGTGCATTACCGAGAGGGCCCAGAGATACCTCTCCGACAATCGGAGTGACAAATCCTAATCTTGATCTATGCCAACTCAACAAGTACCATCGGAGACACCTGTAGAGCACCTTTATAATCACCCAGTTGTGGTTGTGACGTTTGGTAGCACACAAAGTGTTCCTCAGGTATTCGGGAGTTGCATAATCTCATAGTCATAGGAACATGTATAAGTCGTGAAGAAAGCAATAGCAATATACTAAATGATCAAGTGCTAAGCTAACGGAATGGGTTAAGTCAATCACATCATTCTCTAATGATGTGATCCCGTTAATCAAATGACAACTCGTGTCCATGGCTAGGAAACTGAACCATCTTTGATTCAACGAGCTAGTCAGGTAGAGGCATACTAGTGACACTCTGCTTGTCTATGTATTCACACATGTACTAAGTTTCCGGTTAATGCAATTCTAGCATGAATAATAAACATTTATCATGATATAAGGAAATATAAATAACAACTTTATTATTGCCTCTAGGGCATATTTCCTTCACCTAGTGCTACCTGTGAAGTTCAAGTACTTGTACATCATAAGTTCACTATCAGTGCAAAAAGAAGCAAGTTTTATTTTTTAATTCATGCAGACCAGTGCCCCTCGATGGCGAAAGCTATACCACAATCATTCCCAAACACCGTCCACAAGCTATGCCGTTGGCACATCCTAAAGAAGTACAAGGAATACCTCGTGTTGCTGTACAAAAAGTGTAAAACATTCAAAGAGGAGTTCGCAGCTATATGAAACTGGCCGCTGATGCCAACGGAGTTTGAAGCTGCCTGGGCTGAACTCGTGCACAAGTACAACCTGGAGAACGACCAGATGATGATGCAGCTGTGGAGTGATAGGAAAATGTGGATTTCAGCATTTTACAAGAACATTTTATGTGCCAGAATGACTTCCACAAAACAAAGCGAGAGCATGAATCACGTGCTCAAGAGAGGGTTTGTCAAGGGGACCCAGAACCTACACAAGTTTGCTAGGCAGGTAAATGCTTGCATACAAACTCGAATGCAGAAGGAGAACGAGCAAACAATGACCAGCATGGTATTAAGACAAAAAAAAACCCCATCATATTGTTACTTCCTTCAACATGTACACACTGTATTTAAAAAAATGAAACCCATGACTCTGCCTCGACTAATATCTTATTTTTTGACATGTGCAGACCAATCCTATGACAAAAACAACCTACAGCTATGAGGAAGACATGGCTATCAAGTACATGAGAGCCGTGTACACCGAGATGAGTACTAGGATGAGAAAAGCCACGATGTTTCACGCAAAGCCTACAGCAGAGCCCACTAAGTACCTTGTGTACTATCACAACAAGGCTGGCCATGATGATGAAAACAGATTTGCCTGGTCAAAGCATGAATTCTAGGTTGTAGCTGACCCAGAGAATGAAATATATGAGTGTGAATGCAAGCTTTGGACACACACAGGTGAGCAGAGAAACAAACTCATTAAATAGCTAAACTAGTAGTGTCATATCAAATATATGAAACTCATTGCTGGCTCACAAACTATGTATTGTGCATTCATCACAAAATGCAGGCCTGTTCTGCCTTCACATCATGAACATACTGGACTACCTGAAGCCTGACAAATTTCCAGACAAATATATCCTCAAATGGTACACAAAGATGGCAAAATCACAACCAACCTTTGATACAAGGGACTACAACACAACTGCATCGGATGGCAGCTCAAGACTATCGAAGCAAGACATCTTGCTGCAGCTAAATTTGATGGTTAACAAGAAAGCGATGAGATGTGACCAGCA
The DNA here is from genome assembly GCF_018294505.1 of Triticum aestivum. Classification (NCBI taxonomy): domain Eukaryota; kingdom Viridiplantae; phylum Streptophyta; class Magnoliopsida; order Poales; family Poaceae; genus Triticum; species Triticum aestivum. Next base: position 190,058,956 of record NC_057805.1, on the reverse strand, counting down.
ATATGGCAGAGCCTTCTATGTTCTCAAGAGGCTCGTGGAAGAGCTTGATGCAATACATTCAGCAAATCGAGCTGATGCTGACGAAAGGATAGCTGAAGAGGCTGCTGAAATTGAAGATGACCTTCATTATTATGCAACTGAAATGCTCCAGGCCGCTGCTCAAGCCAACCAGTGCAAGCAGGGTGTTGACCAATTAATGCAGCAGTGGCAGCAAGAGACGATGAAACTGCCGATGTACTCTGAAACAAAGGGTAGGAAGAAAATTTCTGCAGCAAAGAAAAGTAACAAGAGAGCTCAAAGAAAGGCACCACTTGCAGGAAGAGTCGTCGTGCTCGATGAGAACGGAGTGCCACTTGGACACAGGCAATGTAGTGTGTGCAAAAAGGTTGCAGGACACAACAAGCTCACCTGTCCAACACTCTTAGAAAGAAACGATGCCGAGGAGGTCAAGCAACCCAAAGTTCAAAAACAGCAGCCCAAAGTCATAGAACAAAACAACGGACCACACCCACATAAAGCAAGCAGCAGACTTTGTAGCATATGCAAGGAGTATGAACCACATAATGCAAGAACATGCCTAAAGCGCGCGGATGCTGAAAAGACAAGCAAAAAGCCAGAGAAGAAACAGAAAGCAAAACCTAGAGCCAGCAACAAGAAAGTGGTGGAAGATGAAGAGGAAGACGAATATGAAGACACCATCGAAGAAGAGGAAGACAAAGAGGAAGAGGAAATGGAATGCGAAGAGGAAGAGGAAGAGGATGATGAAGAGGAAGAGGAAGAGGAAGATGAAGAGAGGTACATGTCAAGCAAAAACCACTACAAGCAAAGCCTAGGAGGAGTGCAAGGTTGATGAACAGTTAGACTAGGTCAATTAAACAAAGCAAACTTATGTCATGTCAATGTGCAGAATGTTATTCCACTTTTGAAACAGTATTTTAGGAGAAGCTTACTTGAACTTCTATTGTTGAAGTTTCAAAGAAATTATACAGTAGAAGTTCAAGTAAGCTTACTGCAGAAGTCCTAGTATAGTATGAGAGGAGGTGCTGGTGATGTATTACATGAAAGAGCAAGCAGTAATAAAATGAAAATATACATTGTGAAGTTCATGTAATATTACTGCAGAAGTCCTGGTATATTATGAGAGGAAGTGTTGTACTGGTGATGTATTCCATAAAAGTACAAGCAAGAATAAAAATGAAATTATACACTATGAAGTTCAAGTAAGCTTACAGTAGAACTTCTGGTATATTATGACAGGAGGTGCTGGTGTTGTGTTCCATAAAAGAGCAAGCAGCAATAAAATGAAAAAATATACAGTTTGAAGTTCAAGTCAGCTTACAGAAGAAGTTTTGGTATATAAATCGATGTAGGAAAAAATATGCTTAAAAAAATAAGTATTGCCGTATGAAATAAGGTTAGCAAGCCTAAGACAACGCGTTCAGATATGAAGTTCTGTTTGGATAGATGCAGAAGTTCATGTACAATGCCGACAAAAGATAAAGAAACATAAAGGAGTGTATGAGAATATTTTTGCACAAAGTTACAGTTGAAATCCATTCGCAGTTGAAAAAACACAAAAAACACATATAGATTCTATGCAAAAGGCTACATATTGGTTGGGTTGAAAAATACCAATACATTACACAACACAGAAAATCCTCTCCATTTGAAACCAGTAGCCCAGCCACATCTCAAAGCAGAAGTTCAAGTCTACGATCATATGTTGGGGCCCAAAATTAAACAACACAAAAAACCTGCAGTTCAACCATAGCCCATTGAGAAGTTCAAGTACATCTGTTGGGGAAAAAACATACAACACATGGATACTGAAAACGATGCAGTACATTGAAATTCACAAGCCAAATCATTCTTCACACCAAATACATTTGTCCTCAATATCATAAGTAATAGTGCTACAGCTATAGATACACAAATTACTAAAAAATTCTTACAACCAAATCTTTACAGAATCGTTCCAATCATTATCAAACTGAAATCTTTACGAAATCAAATCTACACTGAAACTAATGCTTTGAATTCACGGGCCCAAGGACCGGATCTCTTTAGGAAGCTTTGTACGCAAGATTTCATTCTTCTCGCTAAAGATTAGAGTGTGCATGAACTCGGCCTTCCAATCATCTGCAGCAGCCTGCCAACAAGAAATGAAATGATGGCTTAGTAAAGGATAACTAAAACCACAGCAGGAGCGTCTCAGCAAAAACACACAAGAAAAATGAAAGGATGATGAGACAAGAACTAGGACAAAACATACCTTCACATCACCAAAATCATCAACAAGCTCATCGCCATCATATGTAGAGCAGAACTTCATGGCAAAGAAACCACAATCATTATTCACTTGCTTTGGAACATCGATAAAAGTCGGCCTCTTTGCAATATTCGCCCATTTAGGTTGCTTGCTCGCTTTGTACGCAGCCTTGCCGTACACCTCCTCGAGCAACCCAACAAATCTCTTGATCTGCCAGAAATGACAAATAAGATGAAGTCAAAAACATGTTAACCAAAATAGTTAAGTTCAGGTACATAAAAGGGACACTTGCATCAGATCCAGCTAAACAAATACCAGAAGTTCACCTATCAAATGATAGTCAGTTCAAGCAGTATTACCAAAACAGAGACAGAACATATTTTTTCAACACAAGGCATAATAAACTTCATGTCAAACAAGCAAATATGAAAGGAGGTTCAGGCTAAGAAACACTCACGATATTTTGGCAGTCTCCGTGGAAACTTGTTCGTGACGTTCCCTTATTACTGTAAGGAAGTGAGTCAAGGATTTCAATGCTCCCACGATATCTATTCAGCACATACACACTGTAGTGCGCCATTGTGTCAATTGGCTTCAATAGTATCAAAAAACCTGCCAAGTATGAAAGAAATGGTGAACACAAACTATAAATCATAGGTATTAAACAACCAGGATGAACAAAAACTTCTTGACAAACTCAGCAAAAGGATGTACATAAAATTTAAAAAAGCAAGAGTTATGAAAAACAAACCAGCTTTTTTTGACTATATACTGCAAGGCAACAGCCTCACAGTCCTTTATTAAACCAAAGAACCAAAGAGTTTACAAAGTTACAAGTTAAAGGCAAGGAAAGAGAGGAGAGATTACTTACAAAGAGAGTTTAAGGTAAGGCAGCTATCCAAGAAATTAGGCTATTCCTATATTTACATTTGATTCTATGAGCTAAAAGAGAAATGTCATGAAGAAAATTTCTCCTCCAGGATCTAAAAGAAGGTAACTCAGTTATGAAAATCTTCCCATTTCTTTGTGTCCAAATATTCCAACTAGCAGTGAAGACTACCTCTGAGAAAAATGGGAAACCAAAATCCCTCCTAGCAGTTGAAGCCATCTCATAAGTAGTCTGGTTAGGTTGAATAATCCATGAAATGCCCAGGTAATTCCAGACACGTTGACTAAAGTTGCAAGCGAAGAAGAGATGCGCTCCGTCCTCATGAGAGGCAGAGTGACACAGAACACAAGTGTCATCCTGGATAATCTAATGCCGCCGCTGCATCATGTCCCTAGTGTTAAGGCGATCCATCAAAAGAAGCCAGCCAAACACCTTAAACTTAAGGGTGCAAGACCATTTCGAGATCCACCTGAATATGGGATCAACCACAGTGTCCGAAAAGCATGACATGTAGTAAATCCTTCACTGGTAATCACCAGACTTGGATGGCCATTTCCAGACATCCTTTCCCCCTCCCGAAGGTTGACCAAAGGCAGCACCGCCTGAAGCTGATTAAATTCCTCAAAGGCCTCAGCAGACAGTGGCAGATGGAGATTGTCGGTTGGGTCCGATAGTTCCATCATATCCTTAATGGTGAGAGTGTCATCAATCACAAAAGAGTGAAGCCTCGGAAACCGGTGTTGCATGAGAACCGTATTGTTACCAAGTTGCCAACGGTCCAGCCAGAAGATCACCGTGTCTCCCGCACGCACGTGTGTTACCGCCAACTTGCAAAACCTATCGTACAGCTTCAGTACATCCCTCCACCACAAAGAACCGCAGCTTTGAGTGACTTGGGGTGGCGCTGCGGCATAATATGTGTCCCAAATAAGTGATACCCATGGCACGTCCATCTTATTAAAGAACTTGAAAAGATGCTTGATCAACAAGGCATCATTCTGAATGTTCAAGTCTAGAACGCCTAGCCCTCCCAAGGTTTTAGGACGACAGACCAAATCCCAAGCCGCCAATGATTGCCGGGGCGTATCCGTGTTCCCTCTCCACAAGCACTGCCGCATGATACACTCAATCTGTTTCAAAATGCCCTGTGGCAGCGAAAGAGTGCACAGGAAATAAATTGGCATAGAACTAAGAACAGATTGCAAGAGCTGTAGCCGGCTCCCTTGACTCAACAGACAAGAAGACGTAGATAATCGTCGCTCAATACGACCCACCAAAGGCAAAAGATCATAAATTGTTGGCCGGGAGGTACCCATGGGCAAGCCAAGGTAAGTGAACGACATGCAACCAACATCACACCCAAGCAAACTAGCAACACGCTTGCCCTCATCATCACTCATATTGATTGGTATCAAGGAGGACTTACCGAAATTGACCCTCTGTCCGGTTGATTTAGCAAAGACCTCAAGCATTTCTTTGAAAGCAATGAGCTGGCTATCAATAGCAGGAAGAACAATGAGTGTGTCGTCCGCATACTGAACAATCGGATAATCCATTGAAGATGTTGGGATAGGTAAGGTGAGAATGTTCCTTGAGCACATTTCATTTAAAACCGATTGAAGTAAGTCCACGGCAATCACAAAGAGCAAAGGAGATAGTGGATCTCCTTGACGAACACCCGAACGACAGACGAAATGATTACCAGGCACTCCATTTAAGAGAACCAAAGAGGGGCCCGTGGACAAAATGCTCTCAATCCAACTTGTCCAACGATTGTCAAAACCCTTACATTTCAGAATCCAGAGAAACAGATCATGCTCAATGGTGTCAAATGCCTTTGTGAAGTCAAGCTTAAGAAGAATGATAGGCCTCTTGGAAACTTTGCATTGGTGGATGTACTCAAAACACCACGCCAGGCAGTCCTGAATGGATCGACACCGAAGAAAGCCATATTGGTTGCGGTGGATACATTTCAAAATCACACCCTGGAGACGATTAGCCAAAAGCTTGGTTAAAAACTTCAAGCAAGTATTTGTCAATGATATGGACCAGAAATTACCAACATATTCAGGGCTCAACTTCTTAGGAATGAGGGTGATAAGAGATGTATTGAGACACTCCAAATTACATTTCCCATCATAGAATTCTTGGACAAGTTTCATAAAATCCTCTTTCAAAATAGACCAACATCTCTTTAAAAATAGGCCAGTAAACCTGTCCGGTCCTGGAGCACGATCAGTAGGCACGTTCCTAATTACCGCATCCACCTCAGAGTCCATGAACGGTAAAGATAACTCCTCTAGACCATCAATCCGGGAAATTAATGTGTCTAGATCAAAACCCATTTGAATGCCTTTTGATTGGCCCATTCGTTGATTGAAGTCAGACCAAAACATCCCCGCCAACTGCTGATGGTCAGTGATCACATCACCGTCAACTGACTTGATCGAGGAGATTGTGTTCCCCCGATACCTTTCCGTAGCCATAGCATGGAAATTTTTTGAATTTTCCTCGCCAACTTTGATGTTTCTGATCGTGCAACGTTGTTTCCAATAGATAAACTGCCAATGTAAGATATCCTCAAGGTGCAATTTAACAATTCTACGAAAATTGAACTCCGGCCAACTCAAGGGCCTAATTTCCTCAATATCATCAAGAAAAATAATCACTTTATTGCAATCAGCAATGAGAGCTTTGACTGTGGACAGGTTGAGATGCCATTTCTTGAGAGCATATCGGAGGGATTTAAACTTAGCAGAAATTGTTAAAGCAATCGAAGATTTTGCCACTGGCCTGTTCCAAACCTGAGAAACACAATCAGCAAAGCCAGGCAAATCAACCCAATAATTCTCAAAGCGAAAAACTTTTGCCTTGGGAATACATGTGGCAATAGAGACCACACACGGAACGTGGTCAGAGGCAGTGCGTGCAAGAGGAAAAACCATCGTGTTGGGGTGATCAGATGTCCAAGCAACCGATGTGAAAAACCAGTCAATCTGCTCAAGAAGCGGTGAAGTTTGCATATTGGACCATGTATATTGATGACCCTTGATTGGCAGCTCAACAAGACCCAAATGACCAATTATTTCATTAAACAAGAAAATATCGTTGACATCACCACCCGGAAGATTACGGTTCTCAAGCGATCGCATAAAGTTGAAATCACCCAAAACTAGCCAATTCTCACCAAACTGAATATCAAGATTATATAACCACTGCACAAATTCATCACGGGCAGAACCTTGACATGGGCCATATATCGAGACTAGAGACCAGGTTTCAGAAGTGTGCTTAGACTTAAACTCCACAATAATCCCATAGGGTTTTGCCTCAATTAATTTACCTATGAAAAAATATGAATTCCGAATAACCACCATCCCAGCAGACGCGCCAGCCGAGGGAACATAAACAAAATTATCAAAACGCCTCGGGCAGAACTTCCTAATGAAACGTTGATCAATATGCATGCATTTAGTTTCCTGAAGACAAACGACAGAACAACCACTTTCATCAATCTTTTGCCTAACCGCAAGCTGACGTGCTTCAGAATTGAGGCCCCGAACGTTCCAACATAGAACTTTCCAATCCTTAAACCTTGTCTGATTCATTACAAACCAAAAGTAAAAGCATTAAAAGTAGGCCACGCAATGACCTACACTGACCCACTAAGCAGACAAGCATCACATAGTTCCAAACAGAGAAAGAAAGATAAATGGCGATTACGGTACACCATGGACCTGAACCCTGCATGATGTAACTAATCATCAGAACCCATGCTGCTGTTGGACTTGGCAGGATCAACAACAAGCTTATCCGCAGTAATCTTCTCGGGCGCAATGCGAAGTCGAGCACCAATGCGATATAGGTCAGCTATAGCTGTTGGTGGAGGCACAGAAGAGGTATCTTCAGACTGGGATTTGTTGGTCTTGCGCTTCTTCAGAGTGTGATACTTCTTAGATGGAGTGCCACGTGTAACATTGCGGTAGCCGTCGCGTAGAGCGCTGAGACGTGCACTGCGCCGAACATCAGTGTCAACAATAACTCTTGAGGCCTTAGGCTTTCTTCCACGCTTCAAAGAGACTTCAGGAACAGCCGAGAATTCAAAAGCTTCAGAAACTGGTTCATCAAGATCATCAAAGCAAAGAGCCCGAGCTACTGGCCTTCTAACAGGTGCAGGTGGCACATCCTGCACCGGGCTGAGAGAGGAAACAGGTGCAGGCAGCAACTGAAGAATGGGGGTTGGAGCATTGTAGAGAGACTCCCAGGACTGCTTGTTCAGCAAAGCACCAATTTCAGACTTGAAGACAAACTGGGGAATGTCAGAAGACCACATAAACGGCAGCATCTTCTCAAAAGTACGCTGCCACTGCATCACAGGGGGCAAGATCGGTCCAAAGACAGTGAACACTTGCCCAATCAAAAGAGGAGGTTGTTGTGGTCCCATTAGGGGCTGGAAGACAGCCACCTCCACAGCATTGTCCACATTGTTGACTGAATCCTCAGAAAGTTGCAGAACAATGGACTCCTGAGACTGAATCTCCTCAACATCATCTTGCTGTACTGCTTCCTGGACTGGTGGGGGTACATTCTGTTGTTGCTCATTGACAGGGTGTGGCACGTCATTCCAACCCAGCTCTGGAAATTCAGGCATGACCCAATTGTGATTATCAAACTGCATATTGCCAGGGAGGGGGTGCGGATTGCCATTGAAGGGCATGGGATCTTCATCAGCTGGCAAGATATCTGCAAAATCCGGTGAAAGGATGTAGACAGGTGCAGTCCAAGAGATCCTAGCCCCACCAAAGTCTGCATGCTCTCTATAAGCCACAGATTGTGGAACTAAGGTTCGTGCACGGAAAGAAACATAAGCCAGTGAGCGGACCAGCATCGGATCATCTTGGTGCCAATGGTGGAATCGACCAAACGTGCTGATGACATCCGCAAGGTACTGTGTGCGCCTATAGTCCAGAGGAACACCAAGCAACATGACCCATCCATGGGGAAAACCCTGCGTTGCTCTGTAATTTATACCCTCATCATGCGGAATAAACCGAACAAATCTATCATTGCCCAGATCGAAGGGTGGATGATCAACTAATGCAATCTGAGCCAGAGCACTACGGAAGCGAAATAACCCAACCCCTTGAATCCAAGGTTGAGCATCCAGAACAGCTCTTCCCAGATCATTGACAACAAAATCACTGACCATGTTCCGAAAGATGGCAATTTCTTCAGGCAGAGGAGCTAGCTCGACGATGGCGATGGCGTAATCCTCATGCTGCCAGTCCGGGGCCACCGCTGGCATGAAGAAGGTGCGGGGCAGACGCAGCTCTCCGCCATCGATGATGTCAAAGCCTTGCGGGATGAACTCCATGGGATCCAGCGCAAAGTTGGCCATTGCCGGCGCCGAGGAAGGAGAGTAGCACGGATCGATGGTGATGCAATAGGTGGGCGATGCAGGCGGCGATGAGGGAGGCGGAGGAGGCGTTATGGGCGGTGGCTCTGCGGGCAATGGTGGAATAGATGAGGTGGCAGGCTCGACGGGACTGGGCATAGACCCAGCAGGACTAGCTATGGAGGGAATCGAGGCGTCCAGCGTAGAAATTCATGCTGACCGGTTGGACTCACCAGATTTGATCCGCGGGACCCACTTGTAAGAGGGAGGAGGAGTAGAATCCGAACAGCCCTTTGCCCGGTGCCCCAAACGAAAGCATCTACGATACCTCACCCGGCTAGTGCACGCGTTGGTTAAATGCACCATGGACAAACAATTCTGGCATTTCCACACATTAAAAACCATGTCATCAATAAGATCATTTAACTTAGCAGAATCTCCAAGTGAGTCCGTTGGCCGAATATCTATATTCGCCTCATTGCCAAAATCAGTTGGAGAAATATCAGAAGAGTCCAGATTTGATAGGGCCGGAGAAGCAACCGGAGACGTGGAATCGACCTGGGCCATGAGAACAACCAGGTCTGGTGTATCGACCTGGGCCGGGGAAACAACCTGGGCCGGAGATAAAGCTGGTCCAACCAGCTCCCCCCCCCCATGCACATGCATATTGACGTCCAAACTACTTGGGGTGTCCACTTAAAACCCAGCCGAAGAATTCGCGTGAATGTTAACTGTTCCGAAAATGATGGGTGGTTCGGCCACCGTCCATCGGAGATCAGTCGCCGGTGGTGGAGGCAAAATTACTCTCTCACGAGGAAGAACTGAATACCCAGCATCAGAGAATGCATCAACCAGACCTGGCAAGGCTAGATAACTATATCCCTTGCAAACATCATACTGTTGGAAAGTGGCAAACGAGATCTTCTTCGATGATCCAGAACCCGAACGCAAAGCAGACTTGGAAGGTGGCTTATGCATGGCAATCATACCGCGAGAAGCACGCCTCTTAGAGGGACTGATTAAGATCCATTTAGCATCACATTCTTTCTTCCAAATAATAAACTCACGTTTCCAATTAGGGCCACCATTACCGCATAGATGGAAAAAGCATTTGAATTGCGGACACGCAAAAGATCGCAATTGAAGTATAAGAAGACCAACACGTTTGCAAGAGACAATAAATGAGAATACCTTGTCTTTAATGAGTTGAATAGACATATCAATTGCTGATCCTCCACTTGCTGATTCCAATGCCGCCGCCACCAAATCATCATCAAGACGAAAGATGTGCCTGCTAAAAGACACGACCATAATGAAATGGCCTGTGTCGTCCGAAGGGTGAATGCATTTCCCACAAGATCTAAAAACCTCCTCCGCAAAAGCCACTCCTTTGGAAAAGTCCAGATCCAAAGTTGATCCACCATGAGGACCCATGTGAGATGGGTATAGGGTGATAGATCAGAGAACGCCGGAGAAGATGGATGGAGAAAGAACAAGATTTACTGGTTAGAGAGGGAGATCGCCGGAGAGCCTAGGGCGCTGGTGGGATGGGAGGTGGGACTCTCATTTTTTCATCTGTCAAAACAAAACAAACCAGCTTTGCGTTAAGAAGGTCTTCTTCCTTGCAAACAAACATTCGGAGGAGATCAGCAGATTTTTTTGCATCGAACTTTGGAACTGTTGCACCAAAAAATCATACTCCAGGCAGTACTGTGCATTCACAAAAACACAATTGAGACACCTCCCAAATGCCACTACAACAAAACTAGAGCAAAAAAGGGAGATAGGGGTGCAAAGAACTAAAACCTGTCTGAAGTAGGGACTAAGTACAACCCTGTCAGCACAAGAGAATATCTCAGAGGTCTCCGGCTTATCCTTCCACAAGTTTATGAGATAATCCATTATCTCTCCTTCCATCTGCTGCCCTTCACCGAAAAGAGTATAAAGGACACGTCCTGTGAGGTCAATCACATTCCCAGGGATGGCAAACATGCAGTAGCTTGTGCTGTAGATTTAAAAGGATGGGAAAAAATATTAGAAGTTCAGGTACAATAACAAACAGAAGTTCAGATACTATAACTCAAAGGCAAGGAGAGATGAACAGAAGTTCAGATACTACAACAGCAGAAGTTCAGACACTATAACTCCAAGGCAAGGAGAAATGAGCAGAAGTTCACATACTATAACAACAGAAGTTCAGAACAAAGTAGAATCTCTGGCAGCAACAAAAATAAGAAGAAGAAAACTCACTCAGAATACTTATTCAGACGGTCTTCACTAAGCACATACTGTGTCAACCTCCACCTCGGATAGATGAGGGTAACAGTATTTCTTTAGGGGAGCGACAGCAGAACGCCACTTCAGAGGCAATCTTGATGCTCTCTTGGAGGAAGTTATGTTGCCAGACTCAACTGTCGGTTTCCTCCTGGTGATGACAGCATTCTTCCGACCTCTCCCAGCAACAGTACCAGCAGCAGATTTACCATCCTTCGGGTAAGCAATCTTCTCAAAATCATCATCCGACGAAATCACCTCTGCTTCGACTGCTTCAACTGCACCAACCTTCCTGGAGCAAGGGGTGTTTGGAGCACCACAAATACCAACAGTCTGCTTCCCCAACTTGGAAGGAATAAGGGTTCGAGAGCTATCATCTTCTCTCGAAGCTGTACTCATCGATTCCGCCCTAGGCTGGTATTCTTGTGACCCGAGGAATGAGTAGTGGTAATCAGTCAAGTCCAACGGCTCCATTGTAAAAGAAAAGGAACAGAAAAAAGACCATTAAATATAACTAAAGTTTAGGTACAGCACAACGTGCAATCCAACTAATATAGATGACATGGTTAATACTCAAGCTGACCTAAAAAATGTGTTGCTTTTTAAAAACTAAATGATGTTTAGGCACAACCCAAGGCACAGTTCAAGATAAACCGATGAACTGGAAAACATTCAACAATAGCTAACAAAAAGCATGGAAAGGCATCATCTCTGAAGTTCAAGTAGAAGAAATGCTTATATCCAAGTAAGCAATGGAAGGGAAAAAATACTGAAAGTAAATACACAAGCAAAATAAAAAAAGATAAAAATGAAGTTCATGTAGAAGAAATGCTCCTCTCCATCTGAAACCAGCAACCCAGCCAGATCTCAAGCAGAAGTTCAAGTTCAAGAAAAAATGAAGTTCATGTAGAACAAAAGATGCAGTACAGGTAAGCAGTCCATGTTTCAGGACTTACATGTATAGTAGCCAAACAGAGCTTGGAAGTCTGTCTCAAACAGGTTAGAAGAAGCAATTGAGTACAACCATGTTTTCCTGATATCCGCGATATTTTCATGGGAATAATTAGCAAGAACCCCATCATGAAACGAATTAACATTCATAAGCATGAACAATCCGCAGTCGACACTGCCATCAAACACAAAAAAGAACAGTGTTAGAACAAAAAAGATAGACGACGAATAAAAGACGTCGCAGCCTACGTACAACTACAGTTAAACACAAGTGATAGAGAGAAAAGTGGAACTCATACTTGTTATTCTGCTGGGGGACATCAATCCAATCCAAAAGGAAATGGTTGATAGTAAGTGGACTGAAGGGTGTCTCCCTGTCGTTGCTAGCATCGCTCGAAAGCTTCTTGATGTTATCAGTCATCCGCTGAAAAAGGCGTACCGCACAATCATCGTCTTGTCCGTAGTGGGAGCCGAGAAGCTAGAACCTTGAATTCTTCAGGCTAAGAAATATCAAAACCCAATGACCAACACCACCCATGTGAGTAGGAATTTCAGGCGGGTCAAAAGTGGGGAAAACAACCTGAAGCAACATAAACACATGAATCATTAAAAACTGAAAATTAATATCAAACGGTACAAAGAAAAATAAAACAATACAAACACAATGGATCGTAGTGCAAAACTAATACAGAGGCAAAGAACCAGATATTGCATACAGAATCATGTGCATCCATCCTATCTGGACCAATCGCCAAGAAGTACTGCCTCACACGGGAATCAAATTGACCTCTGAAAATCTTGTCCTAAAATAATGCACAAAACACCAACATATGAAAATACAGAATGAGACAAACAAGTTTTAACTAAAATGGTAAGGAACAAAACAGAAAAGAAATCACTATATGGTTGACTTACACAAACCCAATAAGGCAGGATGAGTTTGTCTGATCCCTGGTACTTCGCAAGTAGACTGTAGAGTGCAACCTCAGCCACATTAGATCGAAGCATTCCGCGAGGAGCAAAAGATATTGCGACATCTTCAAAAGAAGCTTCACACTCATTGTTTTGGAACATAATCATTGATCTAAAACAAGCAATAGAAAGTAAAAGAAGTTCAGCATCAGGAACTCAGGAAGTTCATAACACATCTAAGCATAGAAGTTCAGCTACATCACAACAGGCAGTACAAAAAGGCCAGAAGTTTAGCACCAGAGAAGTAAAATAGAAGTTCAGCAACATAGAGTAAAGAAGTTCAGGTGCGAAACCACAGGCAGTTCACAGGGGGTAGATGGATGTAAATATTGACTAGCTGCACTCACCTCTTGGAACGATCATTCTTAATCCTAGTGACACTGAATAAAAGTCATAAACCTTCTTTCGGACGACAACAAGGTCACTATCTGCTTAGCAAAAGAAATAGAAATTAAGAGCAACATTCAAGCACATAGATTCACGACAGTTTACTTAAGAGCAACATTCAAGCACAACATTCAAACACAAGCACATCTCAGCTGCTACACCAGAAAAGATAAAACCACGGGATTATAAACATCACAACCCATGCATTACAAACCTTCCCCCACATAGAAACAGGTTCACTTAACTTTATTTACAAACCACATGACAAAGCACAAACCAGAAGTTCAACTTGCACCACGCGGATATCATGGACAAAAGCAAACAACAAAAGGGACAAAGATGGGGAAAGAAGAGAGAAGCATGCTCCTCTATTTATGGATTCTTGCCTAGACAAGTGGCAGCACTGGAATGATCAACCTCCTCTCCATGGCTATCGCTTTTGGTCTCTTCATCGTCATCTCCAGTAGACATTGCAGGGTCGTTCGGAAGGACACCAACAGCAGCTAGAGCAGCTGGAGAATCTGAAACAACAAAAACGGTTGGTTCTCCTGCACTAGGAAGAGCTGGAGAACTAGCATCAACAGCAAATGATGGCTCTGCTGCAGCAGACTTCTCCGGGCCTGCAGCAGCACTACCACCAGTCTCAACAGCAGCCTCGACGGGATCTTTCTCCAAAATGATATCTCCAGCTGTCTTGCCCTGCTCAGCATCAGAAACCTCAGCTGTCTTGCCCTGCTTAGCATCAGAAACCTCAGCGCCAATGGACGACTGAGGTTTAGTTGGGTCCACCCCGTCGGAGCAGCCGGTGCCTGACACGGACTTGTCTGCAACCTTCTCTGGAGGAACACTAGCATCATCATTCTGCAGCAAGAACATAAAGTCATTACAAAGGGCCACATAGTGATAAAATGCACAAACAAGTAAAATAAAAAAATGAGACAAATGAACAAGAAAAATGGTATCTTATTTTCACTGCCATGAACCTCATCAACTAATACATCACTCACGGGAGCAGGTTCATGCACAGGTAAAACATCCTCCTCAACCCTAGCACCATCATCAACAGCCTATAAAAAATCATGTAGAACACAAATACCTAATCAGCAGAAGTGCACATTACATAATCAAAGAAGGTCAGCTATGACAAGTGACACATAATGGAAGTCCAAATACAGTAAACATAGCAGGTCAGATATCAAACTACTCTAATACAAAAGGGAACAAAAAGGGCCAGTTATCGAAGTCATAGAAGTTCAGGTGTTGTAGCACTTGAAGTTCAGGTACTATAAACAGAGAAGGTCAACTAGGAAACACTAGTACTAAAAAGAAAAAGTTTAGGACACATGAAATCAATAAGGGTCACCTATGACTAAAAATAGTAATAACTGAAAGCTAACAATGAACATTAGTGCAAAGAAATATCAAAAGCCAACATAAACAAACCTCTTCAGTATGCTCCACGTGGCCTCCTTCACGACCCAAACGAACATAATCCTGCCTCTGAATCTGTCTCACAACAACACTTGCCTAATCTTCAAAAGGCTTGCAACGAGCATCCTACATTTACTTGAACAGCCCAAAGCTAGCCCGGAGGTGGGAAGTGCTCTGATGAAGCTCTTCAAGAAATCTAGCTTCAATTGACAAAACCTCCTTCGAAGACTCAGCATCAAAACCGTTTCCGGGAGGAAGAATCCCATCAACGCGACTAAGACGCTCAACAGTTGACGGAACACGGGCCAACTCCCCACAAACAGTTTCAAGAAGACCATCAATCCTAGCCAGGGAAACATTGGTAGCTTCAAACAAACTCTCGGAAGACACGCCACCTGCAGCACTCACACGGGCAGAAGAACCTCCTGGATCTACAGGCGGCACAAGTATTAACATCCCGGGAGAATTCAAATCTTGGTGAAGTTCCACTCCCTAGGCCGGCGCCACGAGGCATAGTAAGAACAGGACGTTCGATACGCCTAAAGAACACAACCTCAGCCTGTGTCTTCCACTGCATACAAAAACAAAATTCAACGCGTCAGAAAACAAATGAAGGAACATGGAAACAAAAAATATAGAAGACAGTACCAGAAGTTCAGGTTAAACTACTCAGGGAAGAATGATGTATAGGAACACTCACAGGCAGTTTCCCAAACACCCAGTTGGCTGGGTCATCATCACCCTTCTTGACCAAGTCAGCCGCAGCAAGCTCAAGAAGCTTGTCCTGATCCATGAAATTGATGCGAGGGGTCCTCAAGTCAGAATTAGGCGTCTTGCCAATGATAAGGCAGTCCAGATACATAGGAAGTGGTGCGATGGCACAGCCTGTGAAAGCTTTTCCTCTGCTAGTACCTTGCTGATACCTAACAACAGCACTTCGAATATCATCAACAACCAACTGGCAGTAGTCCATATCTGCCATATCCTCAAACACAAGATTCACAACCATTGCTGCCTCCCTAGACACTCGTGTAGACGTTCCAGGAATAACCACCTTCATGAAAACAATCAGGTAAAACACCTGCGGAGCAAGATCATCCTTCGTCTCATCCTTCACAAGTTCCCCGAGGATATTCCGCAGATCCTTTGTCTTGATGTCGTCACTCCTAGCGTACCCAAGCTTCCCCTTCAGCCTCATAACAGCATCATCAAACCCATCATTCGAGGGCCTAGGAGGGGTACGATTACCTTGAGGCAATCCAAATAGATGGTGAATAGCATCACTTGTAATACGCAGAATCTTGTTCGCCTCACCCATATCCAGAATCATGGTTGTAGGGTCAATTCTCGTGTAGATGTTGCCCATCAAAGGACGAGAAATGTTGGAAATAACCTTCAAGTCAAACACACAACCAAAACCAGCCTTGATAACCCTCATCTTGTGCCTAAGTTGTAGCATTTTCGCACACATCTTGACCTCTTTCAGTGAGCAACGAACCGTCTTGTTAAAACGTTTCGCCTCATATCCTCCTTGGCCACCTTCTTCGGCCGCTTTGCCTCCTCTCTTCCTCCTCTCAGGCCGCTCCACAAGCTGATACTGAAAAAATACAATGACAAGGAAAAAAGGCAGAACAATGAGATACACAAGCTACACCAAAATTCCACTAATGCCTACATACGCAGTACATTCCAGAAGTCCAACTATGTACACAAAGGCAGTACAAACATGTATGACCAGAAGTAAAGTTGCTTTCAAAATGTTGGAAATTTACATAGCAGAAGTTCAACCATGTACACCAAGGCACTAATAAAACATGTATTTCAGAAGTCCAACTATGTCTACATAGGCAGTACAACCATGTATGACCAGAAATTAACATGCTTTCAAAATGTTAGAAATTTACATAGCAGAAGTTCAACCATGTACACCAAGGCAGTAATAAAACATGTATACCAACAAGTTAAGCTAATTTCTTCATGTATATATCCAGAAGTCCAACTGTGTACACAAAGGCAATACCATATAAGCAAAGCAATTCAGCTAATTTATTCGTATCTATGAAGCAGAAGGTCAGCTATGTACGCCAAGGCAGTGCTAAAAACACAAAAACTACAACAATAGCGACAAATGCTCTAAAAGCGGTAAACATGAGACATTCATACCTGATTAGCGGCAGCATCATCATCATCGTCGTCCTCATCATCAGCGTTGAAATCAGCATCATCCTTGTCCTCTGGATTAACACGAGAACGCTTCTTGTCACCCTTGTTGACCTTTGCATGTGCAACCTTGCGCTTAATGCCGCATTTCTTCCCCTTACCAGATGCACCAGCACCAAGCGGAGAAGGTGTAGGCGTGGAATTGGCAAGCACACAAGGACTACCGCGTGGCGTACCATCGAGGCCTAGCCCTTCATCTTCAGCAACTTCTGCATGCCTTGAAACACGTGGGCTCCTCCGAGGAGTAACTTCACCAACTAAATGCTTCCTCGCAACGGTCTTCTTGATTTTCTTCTTAACATGGACAACCGTGCCATCAGTGCCACACGGCACGTCTTCCTCAGCAACAGAGCAATGCCCAACCATGGGCTCAGCAACATCAACAGATTCAGGAACATCAGAACCTTTCGGAAGGCGGGCCGCCCTCTTCTTGTCAAAATCTTCTTGCTTCTTCCTCTTGCGTTGGTCCTCCAGAAGAAGCTGAAGAGGCACATCCTCAGGTTGTGTGACAGGTTCAGTGCTGTCAACAAACTACGACTGTGTCTCTGACACCTGAAGAGAGCACAAAGGATCCGGAACGGAATCACAACCTTCGACTAACGGAGCCCCTTGCTCGGTAGCAGCAGTGTTTTCTGATAAATCCAACTCAGATAGAACATCGTTGATGGTGTTCATAGCTTCCTCCTCTGTGGACACATCTGCAAGAACACAAAAGAGCAAAGCAAAAATAAAAAAAGTCTGGAACAAAAACAAAAACACCTGACAGGAACAAGTTTAAAACACATGGCTCGAGAATTTAAAATGAAAAGAAAAGGAGTTGCACATACTAGGTGAAGCAAGAGCTGCAAAAGCAAGATCCTCGAGGCTTGAATTATTCTCAAGGCTCGAAGCAACCTCAACAATCAAAGTCGAAGGAATAATGGGTGATTTAGCCCATCAGATATTGGAGCATCAGTATTAACTTCTGAAGCTCCATCTTGATTGCAAGCATTTTTTCAGAACTATTCAATTCATCACCAACTACAAAAAAATGCAAGTAAAAAGGCAGTTGAGTTCTAATCTGCAATCCAACACCAAAGGGAGTTCTACTTTTACATCAATGTCCAATACCCAGAAGTTCAACAATACCTAACAAAGCAGTAAACACAATGAACAATCTACAATTTACATACTAAATATAGAACAATCTACACCAGAGGGGCTACTACATATAAGATGAATGTCCAGAAGTTCAACAATATATAACAAAGCAGTAGAACAAATGTGCAGAACAGAAGTTCAACCAAATTTCATTATAAACAAACAATAATTAAAACCAGAAGTTCAACTATGTGACCCAAGCAAGTAGCACAAAAAAAAGATGTAGCATGAGCAGAAATACTATTTTCACAGGCAAACTAAATATCAATACCATGAAAATGATCACACGAAAAAACAAATATGAAAACATTTGGGAAGTCCAACAACACTTGGTGACATAGTTCACCAACAATTCATCAAATAAAAATTAAGCAACACTCTATTAACTTAAACTAAGGGTAAAATGCATACACATGACCTTCGTTAGAAGTTCACACTTTTAAGAAAGGGTAGTCCAACAAGACAACTAAGTGAAGATATGGGCAAACATATATAAGAAAACTGCTATTTAAAATACAAGATCCAACTACAATAAAATACCTGGAGAAGGTTTTGAAGCCATGATAACACAACCCCTTGATGAATGGAACTCCAAACCCTAGAACAACCTACTAAAACTAGGGGATAGATTGCATATAGTTAGCAAGTAGAAAATCATGCGACAAATACGAAAATCAACTAAATCAAACCATAGGATGAAACAAACTAGAACGTATCAACAAGTATGAAAAGATGAATAGTAGCACATCTAGGCAAGCACAACAAAAAAAGTATCCATAAACTAACTAGCATGTGACATACAGAATCTAGACTTTTAAATCAACAACACTAAGTCAATTAGATACATCAGATCCAGCATCAACCATCACACTTCACCCTCTCTTACCTGCATCTGACTGCTGAAATCACCAAAGGGGAAATGAAATCCACTCAAGTCTGAAGTGAGAAATAGCACACACAAGCATCTCACAGACAAATCTGACCATGGGGGAATGGAATCCACACACCACACGCATAAGAACCCTACCTAATCTCCCACCCAACCATCAGAAGAAGGGGTAGGAGGCGGATGCAAGAGCACACAGAAGAAACAGACATGCCTCGACAGATCTAGCGAAACTAAGAGCAAGCATTAGGGGGAGGCAGCATTTGTACCTCTCCAAACGACCCCCGCACGCACGAATCCACGGCGGTTCTTCCACCCCCACGACGCCACGCGCACTTTGGAACCGCGCAGGCAGTTGTGGCTTCACTTCAGAGGAGAAGAGCGCGGACTGGGCGAGGGAGAGCGGGGCGTGGGGGAGAAATTGGAGCGTGGCGCGCGGCGGTTACTCCACACACGAGCGCAGGGGACAGCGGCGGAGAAGTCGGGGAAGGTTGGAGGAGACGAGAGCAGCGGAGCGTCAGAGAGGGAGAAGAGAGCGAGTGACAGGGGGGGATTTTTGACAGGTGGTGGCGAGGGAGTCGGGCACTTAATGCCTCCCTGTAGTGGGGTGTTGGAGCGCCGGGCTAATTACAGTTTACCCCCCCCCCCCAACGACTAAGAAAGTAAATGCATCTATTGATAAATGAATGCACCACTTGAATGCATCTATTTTTAAAAGTTAAGATCACATAACAAATATGCTGGTATCGTTAAAACAAAAATTGATTGCAAGCAGAAAGGTCAGGTACTCTACCAAGGGAAGAAAAATAAATACACAAATAAGCACCTACAAACAAGAGAAAGAAGTTCAAAAAATAAAAGAACAAAAGTTCAAGTACACTAATCAGAGAAGTAAAGGCATATGAATAAATAAACACTAAGAAACAAAAAGAAGAAGTTCAAATACAAAAACAGATGAAGTCCATATCTAACTAAAAGACACAACTTAAAAACAATATAGAAGTTCAAAATTCAAATACACACAAAGTACACATGCGGCTCGGCCTCGCTCTACCGCATTGCTGCGTGCTAGGTTTTGACAGGACGCAGTGCGGTCATTCTGTTTCCACCCCCACCGCACGCACCCGAAAGCCACACCCCTAAGATAGGTAATGGGGTCACGGATGTGACGGAGTCGCCTCCGCATGCGACGACGCGGCACGCCGCGTCGTCGCTTGCTCCGGTTAGTTCCTGTCTCGGCCTCGCAAGGGGAGGGGAGGGGGGTCGGGTCTCGACCCCCCTCCCCTGCTCGGCCTTGCGCTACCGCATTGCTGCACGCTAGGTTTTGACAGGACGCAATGCGGTTATTCTGTTTCCACCCCCACCGCACACACCCCAGAGCCACACCCCTAAGATAGATAGTGGGGTCACGGATGTGACGGACTCGCCTCCGCAAGCGACGACGTGGCACGCTGCGTCATCGCCTGCTCCGGCTCGTTCCTGTCTTAGCCTCGCAGGTGGAGGGGAGGGGGTCCCGACCCCCCTCCCCCGTGCTCGGCCTCGCGCTACCGCATTAATCAATAGGCCCAATGCCGATTTCAATGTCTACAAATATTTAAATCCAAAAATAACAAAAAAATTATAAATAAGAAGTTGAAATACTGAAGATATAGAAGTTCGGGGTTTTGTAAAAACTCAAATTAGCATGTTAAAAAGGATTATCATAGAGAAGTTCAGGATATTTATTCAGTGAAGACCAACAACTATTATAAGTACAAAAAACATACTAGAAAAAAAATAAAAATATACGCATATCCGTCGGCCAATTCAAACCAATGCAAATAATGAAAAATAACATACAAAAAGAAAGAAATAGAGGACTTGTGTAGCGACCTGACCTCAGATGGTAAAATCTCTGTGCACATGTGTCATCCCTAGATCGGTAATGCTGACACACACAGTACTCGAGGATTTATAACAGAGTTCAATCACACACTTATTACATCAAATGTCTCAACAGAGAACTTATTACAATAATATGGCTTAAGGCCATCTAAATAAGATAACAGCGGAAGCTTCAGAGATAAATGAGACCATCAACTCCAACGGCATAGCTGAGTGTACGACAACGACCTAGCGCACCTTACTCTTCGTCTAAAAACTCTGCAACATAATACGTTACAGCCTGTGTAGGTCAGCACATGGAATACGCTGGCAAGATAACACTACAGAGCAAAGAACAAGTAACAGCTATAACTATATGCATATATGGCTGATGGAGGCTCTATGGTTATCATTTGCATAAAGCTAGTTTTTCCCTACAACAAAGGAATATATTTTATTTAACTACAAAGTTTGTTGAAAATATTGAGAAGGTTCCTCCAACTCAATCCCAAAATAATAATTATCAACCCAACAAATTAATTAAGTAACATGATGAGATCAAATCAATAATTCAAGTACCAGATACTCAAGATGTCCATAACCGAGGACACGGCTAACCATGATTAGTTTATACACTCTGCAGAGGTTTGCGCACTTTCCCCCACAGGACTCGATATCCTCCATTGAATTTCTCGCACTGCACGGTGTTTGAGAAACGGATGACCGAGACACAGTCTTTCCGAAGAGGTCCCCTTAACCGATAGATAGGTCGGTACACCTACAATCCCCTACATCTGCTAGCCCATCATGGAAAGGATTCCCACAACTTACTCAACTATGCCAGAGCCCATAATGGCTTGTGGCTGCACACGGAAGTTTCTAGCATGAATAACCTTATGGTCCCTTTGAGCCTGGGTGGCATTCCATAGGATGATCACACGGGTACTCCGGGATATCCCAGGACAACGCCGGATTGCTCCATGTGCCCAAACAACCACTGGGTGCTCCAGGGTGCCTCAACCAATCCACCCAGATGTGTATTAAAGTAGCCGCCTTAAGTTTAACCATTGGTAAATAACAACTCTCACATCTGTTGTGGATCACTCAAATCAAACCACGTCTACAAGCATAGCATAGCAATATAAGCATAACGCAATAACTCCCAGGGTTTGATATAAGACAATAGGTTCTACCTCATCAGCTACTTCCCAAAACCCACATGTTAATTAGATCCTAACCATCCAGTGTTTGAGGATTGAAACTAATGCATAAAAACTGGGTAATAAAAGGGGTATGATCAAAGAGTTACTTGCCTTGCTCACGATCTGAAAACCCTAGTGACTCGTAAGAGCAAGCCTCGCACTCCGAAAACTCTATCGTGAACAAACAATAACATAGATAAGCACTCAAGCATAAGATGCAAGGGGAAAACTCAATAGAAAAGATCCAAACTGAAACTACAAGAGAAAAGCTTCGATTTGCAAAAAGAATCAATCGAATCGGAGTTACGAAACTAAAACTACGTTCAAAAGAAGTACGAAGACAAATCTGCTTGAAACCAAATTTTCAATTTGTCAAAACCATGTTAAAGTTGATTATCTGGAAAGAGGGGAACAAGACAAAGATTTTTCCGTGGGTTTCACTGGATTTGGACAAACGAGCAAAAAGTAGCGAGTGTTTGAAGTTCAGGGACTGATCTGTGATAAAAGTATTAGCAGATAGGTCCCTGGCCAAAAATAAACAGAAAAAGAAAAATCTATCACACGAATGTTCGCTAACAGAACTAAAGGAACGAATTTGTTCGTTAAAACGATCTAACCAAAGAACGCTCGCTATTTAACCTAATAAAATAAAAAATGATCTAGTCTAAACCAAAAAAAAATGAAAGAAAATCGGGAAAAACCTGTAGCGACCAGACCTCAGATGGTCAAGTCTCTGTGCATCAGTGTCATCCCTGGATCAGTAATTGTGACACGCACAGTACTCGAAGGATTTATAACAGAGTAGCAATCACACACTTATTACATCGAATGTCTCCAAAAGAGAACTTATTACAATAAATATGGCTTAAGGCCATCTAATAACGATAACAGCGGAAGGCTTGGAAGATAAGTGAGTCCATCAACTCCAACGGCATCACTGAGTATCGAACCACGACCTAAGGCACCTTACTCGTCGTCTGAAAAGTCTGCAACATGAGACGTTGCAGCCCGAAAATGGGTCAGCACATGGAATATGCTGGCAATGTAACACATAGAGAGTAATGAACAGAATAAATCTATACTACATGCATATATGGCTGGGAGAAGGCTCTATGGTTACAGTTTTGCGAAAAGCCAATTTTTCCCTACTGCAAAGGAATAAATTTTATTTAACTATCATGGTGGTTGTTAAACATTGAGAATGGTTGACAGCATTCTCAATCCCAATTAAGTATCATCATCAAACCCAACAAAATTAATTGAAGTAACATGATGAGATTCACATGAAAATCCAGATACTAGATACTCAAGTTGTCCATAACCGGGGACACGGCTAACCATGATTAGATTGTACACTCTGCAGAGGTTTGCGCACTTTTCCTCACAAGACTCGATCTCCTCCGTTGGGATCTCGCACTTCATGGTGTTTGAGAAACGGATGACCGAGACACAGTCTTTCAGAACGTTAACTCTCTACTCCGGGTAGACAGTACCACCTACATCCCCTACATATGCTAGTCTACCTCTTCAAGAGCTCACACAACCTACTCAACTATGCTAGAGCCCATAATAGCTTGTGGCTGCACACGGAAGTTTCTAGCATGAATAATCCCATGATCCCTTTGAGCCTAGATGGCGGTCCAAAAGAAAAATAGGCAATCCTGGAATACCCAGGTACCTCAATCCACCCAGATGTGTGTTTTAGTTGCCACCTTAAGTTTAACCATTAATTAAAAATCTCACATCTGTCATGGTAACACTCAAACCCAATCCAGTCTACTAGCATAGCATAACAATATAAGCAAATGTAGAAGTAACTCCCAAGGGTTTGATAATAAACAGCGCAATAGGTACTACCTCATCTACTTCCCAGATCCCACAATTTAATTATATCCTAATCATGCAATAGGTAGTAAAAGTTGTATGATCAAAGTGTTACTTGCCTTGCTGATGATCCGGGAAACCTAGCGATTCGAAGTAGCAAGCGGCGCACTCCGGGTACTCTATTGCAAACAAACAAGCATACAATAAGTACTTATCTAATCCACAGGTAAAACTCAAATACAAGATTTAACCAGAAAGTTCAACTTAAGAACTCCGGTTTGCAAAAAGAATCAAATCAAACGAAGCAGCAAAAATCAAACGGCGAAAGAAACAAGCTTCGTTTACTAATCTGGACCTAAGTCAAATTTTACTGAAGCAAAAACTTCTTTGAGTTGGTTAAACGGAAAGAGGGCTTCAAGACGAAACTCTAGGCACTTGAATCGCCTGATTCTGATAAACGAGCGAAAATGAAAAACGAAAACGAAAATCGGATCTGAAATCGCGATCTGGAATAATCGCAGAAAATCCGAGAAAAAGAAAACTGACGAACAGTTTAACGAACGGACGTTCGTTAACTGTAACTAAATGAAGAAGGCGTTCGTTAAAACGAACGAACGAGCGAACGCTCGCTAAATAAGAAAACCGAAAAAAAAACCAAAACGAACCGATCTAAGAAAAGAACCTAGGGTTTTCAAAAAAACCGGATCGGTTTCTTTAGAAAAACCGGGGCGGTGGGGCGGCTACCTCGGCTCGGCTCCGGCGGGGTTCCGGCGCGGCGGCGGGACGGCGTGGGGTGGCGGGGCTGCGGCGGCGGCGGCTCCGGCGGCGGCGGCGAGGGGCTCCGACGGCGGCGGGCGAAGGCGGCGGCGGGCGAAGGCGGCGGCGGCTCGGGAGGCGGCGACGGCGACTTGGGGCTCCAGGGGGGCCCCAGGGTGGCTTTTAAAGGGGGGAGACGGCGGCTTGTGGGAGGGGCCAAGGCGGCGGCGGAGAGGAGTCCGGCTCGGACTCCTAGTCCAGGTCAGCGGCGGCGCGCGGCGCGGAGGCGGCGGCGCAGAGGCGGGCCGGCCTGGCTCAGCTGGGCCTTCGGCCCAATCAGGTGCGGGCGCATTTTTTTAAAGACAATTCCGCTGGAACTAAAAAAATTTAGAAAATAAAATAGAATTCTAAAAATGCCAAAATAAATTTTCACCAACTAAATAAAATATTTAGAACGAGATGAACATTTTCTTGGCCCTAAATGCAATTTTGAAAAACGTGCATTTTTTCTAAATTCAAATAAAATAGCCAAAACACCAAATAAAATAAAATATGATTTTTTTATTAAATCCTCAATATTTCTTATTTTTGGGAAAGTCATTTTATTCCCTCTCTCTTATTTTTATAAATGAAATAATTGAAGATAAAATAAATAAAATCAAATGATCCTATTTTCAAAATTCGAGAAAACTCAAATATGAAAATAACGAAATCCCCAACTCTCTCCGTGGGTCCTTGAGTTGCGTAGAATTTCTAGGATCAACCAAAATGCAAATAAAATATGATATGCAATGATGCTCTAATGTATAACATTCCAAATTGAAAATCTGGGATGTTACAAAACTGAGCGGTTTTTACCGGTCAACCACGAAGGCGAGGTCAACGGCGGGGCGGCGGGATCCGGCGGCGCGGGCGCGGCGAGGCAGGGCTCCGGCGTCGGCGGCGCGCGGTGGCTGGCGGCGGTGGCGGGCGGCGGTGGCGGGCGGCGTCGGCGGCGCGCGGTGGCTGGGAGCAACGGCGGCGGCGAGCGGCGGCGGCTGGCGAGGTGGAGTAGGCGGCGGGGGTGGTGCGGGCCGGGGGGTGCTTGCTTGAGGGAGGGGCGGCGGCGAAGTGGAGTCCTGCTCGGACTCCATGGCGGCGGTGACCGGGACTCCGAGCGGCAGGCGGCGCGGCCTGCTGGGCCGGATCGGCTGGGCCTTCGGCCCAGTCGGGCGAAGAATTTAAAAAAAAAATCGCCCGAAAGAAAAATCCTAATAAAATATAAAAAATCTAAAAATATCAGAAATAATTTTCACCGTCCAAACCTAATATTTAGGACAAGATGAACATTTTTCTGGCCTAAAATGCAATTTTCAAAAAATGCATATTTTTTCTAAGTCAAAGAAATGACAAATAAAATATTAATTTGATTTTAAAATTTCTTCTCCAATATTCTTTTTTTGAAGTCATTTTATCTCCTCTCATTTCTTTTTATTGAAGAAGTCATTTTATCTCCTCTCATTTCTTTTTATTGAAGAAGTCATTTTATCTCCTCTCATTGTCGGTGTACAAAAGTAGGGGCTCTCCTTTTGACCCCTTTACTCATGCACGGGCAGTCTGAGCCACGCGCCACGTCCACACTAAGTAGGGCAGAGGAGGGGAGCCGGAGAGAAGCCGAAGCAAAAGATGGCCAAGGCAACGCCAAGACCAGAAACACCGAAAAGCAAGAGGGCGAGGTGGACTTCCCCGGCAAGGCCCTTGCCGGGGCGGCCTCCGCGGCCCCGGCAAGAGCCTTGCCGGGGCAACTTGCCCGACGCCAGCAGAGTGAGCCACCCTTGAGCCCACGGGTTCCAACCCAACCAACTGCGTTGGAACTAGGGCTCGGGAGGCACCTCCGTGGTGGCATGCAGATCTTTGTCAAGATCATAAACATGTGAGATCAGATGAGGAACAGAAGACGGCGACCCTCGGCGGGATCCTTGCCGAGGAGATCCACAAGACCCCCGGCAAGCGCCTTGCCAGGGACAACTGCAACGCCACGGCAAGACCCTTGCCGGGCCCCCAGCAAGGCCCCTGCCGAGGGCGTCAGCAGGGCCACAGCCAGGCCCGTGTCGACCAAGACTCCACCGTCGTCCCCAAGCAGCTGCTAGCTCAACCAGCTGGGCAGGCACTTGCGTGGCGACGGGCGGCCCCTACGCCAACTCAGCAAGCACCTGCGTGGTGGCATGCAGATCTTCGTGAAGACCCTACCACCGCACCACCTCAGCTGCCTGCCTGCCTACATGGCTCCACATGCAGCGCTGGCCTGGGCGCGTGTCGAAGCAAGGCGAGGCGGCAACGAACGGGACGGGCCTCGTTCCCGTCCCTAATAAAGCTAAGGGACACCTAAGCTACGCATTAAATGCATCTTGTCCTATAACACGAGCGATAAGCTCGCAGCACTGTAGACCTTTCCACCTCCTGTGTGCCACTGTGGCAGCCCCTTTCGACTATAAAAGGAGGCCCATGGTATACTGGAGAGGGATTCGGCTCTTTTGAACTAGGAAGCCACCATAGCTAGTTCGAGAGATCAAGAACTCTCTCAAATACACACCAAAGCAGGACTAGGGTATTACGCATCCTCGCGTCCCGAACCTGGGTAAACGATCCTTGTGTTGACTGCTAATCCTGCTCTTCTCACAACCCCGCGCCCCGGCAACCGTAGTAGGGATTCTTGTGATCCCATAGGTGTCGTTTCCCACCGACATCTATAGCGCGCCAGGTAGGGGGCGCAATTGTGAGAATTTGGCCTAGTAGTTGGCCAAGCAGTTCTTCATCGCCATGGCTCCCAAGAAGAAGATGATCATGGCGATCGGCTCGTCGGGAGCCGAACGGCCCATGCCAGTGCGGACGAGCAGCGGGCCGGTCGCGGACAGGACCCGGGCCGCAGTCTGCGAGCACCAGCATCGTTCTTGCGGTTAGAGCCTGGTGAGCGGCGTCGTTCGTGCGCCAGGAGACGGGCCGCACGCCGCCAAATCCAAAGACGGAGATGGGCCCCCCGCAGGCGGCGTGGGGCCCTCCAGGAGTGTCGTTGTGCCACCCATGGGCGGCGCAGCAACCTCCAAGACGCCCACGCCGGTGCCCACAGCGCGCTCTTCCCAGGGTGCGTGCGGCGAGCAGCGCCACCACGCTGGAGACCCCGGACACCGCCGTGGGAAGAGCCATGTGCATCGTCCGCGGGACGAAGGTGTCCAGCATGCTCGCCGATGTGCTAGCGAAAGTGGCACGCAACCGCTGGGTCGTGGTAGAGCTCCTTCTAACGTAGTTAGAAGTCGAAGCACGCCACGGTCCACGCAGCTGTCACCACCACCCACGCCAGCGGAAGCTTTGGCATGCGCACAGCTGCTCCTCGACTTCCCTCCTGCTGTGGAGAAACTCGACGAGTGGAGAGCCACCATCCGGAGCCTCGTCGCCGTCGCCAATAAAGATGATCCGCGACCGGCGGGGCCTTCGGGCCGGCGCTCTGTTGAACCACCGCATGCCAGCGGTGGAGGGGCCGGGGGTGCTGCGGCCACGGTGCATTCTCCTCCTCCACGCCAGCCACCACGGGTGTCGGTCCATCGCGATGATGCTTGTGATAATATTTCCATAGCATCGTCTGACCCACGGACCCACCGCGACCAACGCCAAGTTCTTCGAGAACGAGCTCACGAAGATGCTCGAACCACTATCGAGCGCCGGCGTGATACACGCCACTAGTCGGACAAGCAGGCGGGACCCGCTATGGACCACACAGCACCGGGGGCCTCCGGCGGCCTACCTTACGAGGTGGGCTGCCCAGCCTTTACCCGTGAGTTGCGGCAGTTCCAGTGGCCGTCCCACCGCACATTCAAACCCGACGTTGGCGAGAAGTACACTGGCAAGACCCATCCATCAGAGTTCCTCAGCATCTACACCATCGCGATGCAGGCTGCCGGATCTCGCGACGACAAGGTGCTTGCCAATTACTTCCCGTTGGCACTGAAGCCCAATGTCATGTCTTGGTTGATGCACTTGCCGGCGGATTCCATTTCTTCTTGGTCGGATCTGTGCCATGAGTTCGTTGGCGCCTTCACTGGAGGCCACCAAGCTCATGGCCAGGCCAGTGAAGTGCATATCATTCCCCAGAAGGAAGGGGAAACCCTCCGCAAGTACATCCAGAGGTTCAGCCGGGTGCAGTACAACATCCCCGATGTTCATCCTGCCGGCGTGATCAGCGCGTTCCATCAGAACGTGCGCAACCGCAAGATGCGCGAAGAGCTGGTGATGACCAAGGTTAAGGATGTGGCCGAACTCTATGTTCTGGCAGATAGGTGCGCCCGGGCTGAAGAGGGAAGGAAGTACCCTGGCGAGGACGCCGGCGCGGAAACCGACTCTACTGATGAAGACACCGCCGCCCCGACGAAGAAGGGCCGGCGTCGCAGCAGGAAACGCAAGGGCAAGACCGTGCTTGCCGTTGTCACAGCCCCAGATCAGCCCTTGTCTGACTTTGCTTGTTCCTCATGCATCATGTTTAAATTTTGCTTAAACTTGAAATAGGGGTGATCAATCCCTAGCACCCAAAAGAACTCAACTAGGTTCAACTTAAAAACATTTTCAATGAGCCCAAATGCCCTTTAGAAAAGTTCATGATTTTTGATAAAGGTAAAAACCTCTGCCAAAAATGATAAACATATTTCTAGGTCATTTCTGGATTTTTTTGGATTAAGTCATAAGTATTTGAATTGGAGCATTTAATGGCTATAAATATTTTAAATGCTCTAATAATTTTGAAACTAGTTGAGGGCTGTTGGAAATATTTTCAAAAGTGCCCACAATTATTTTCAGGATTTTACAGAATGAATTAGTATTTTTACTAATCCAAAACAGAGAAAGAAAATAGAAGACAGGAACTAAAGACAGAAATATAAGAGAGATACCTGGGCCTTACCTGCAGCCCAAGTGGCTAGGCCAGCCCACCACTGTGGCGGCCCAGCCCAGCTAGCCCCCCCTGTCGTCTTCCTCGTGACAGAAGGACGCCGGGCGTGTGGCCACCGTGCGCCGGCACGCGCCCGTGCCACCTCCACCTTGCCTGCGTGCCCCCTCGGCGGCCTGGACGACCCTGGAGTCGCCACGCAGCCCCCGACCACCCTCTCACTCTCCCCGTGCCCCTCCCCTCCTCTGTTCTCTCTCTCGCGCGGTTCGAGTGCCACCGTCGCCGCCGACAAGCACCACCGCGGCCACTGCCTCCCCCTCGCCCCCTGGACATGCCCAAGAGCTCCGCCGCTTCATCCTCGACCCCCACACCGAGCCACGCCACGCCGGACGCCCCACAACGCCGCCTTTGCCCTCGTCTTCAACCTCGGGCACCGGAGATCGCCACCGCCGATTCGACACCTCCGAGCTGTCCCCGAGCGCGCTAAGCATCCCTACAGCCTCCATGTGAGCTCCTACGCCGTTTCCCTCTTACCCCGACACCGTTCGCGACCTGTAGCCGTTGATTCCGCGCTGACCGAAACGCCCCGCCGCACGAGCTCGACGCCGGCGTCACTTCGGTGGCCATTTGGTCATCCGTCGGTGCGCAACGCGTTCGCAACCTCGCGTAGTGCATCCCTAGCGCACTGGTTCGCTCGACCGCGAGCCGCAGCAGCAAAACTCACGAACGCCGAACTCCGGCCGCCGCCTCGCTCGCCACCGCCGACGCCACAGCTCACCCCATCTCCTCTCGCTTGCTCCTTTGGATGCGCGCGAACCCGAGGAACCCGTAGAAGCAAACGGCGAGGCAAATGGTTGCCCGTAGCTCGATCCCGAGGAGCATCCTTCGTCGGATGTGCTCGCCGGCGATCAACTCCGGCGAGGACCGACGTGGCGCAGTCATTAGCGCTAATCCCTGCCAGCTCAGCCGCCCTTAGCCTCTGACAATGGGCCCTGCAGCAGGTCGATGTGCTAATCAACGCGGGTTAGCACCAGGTGTCACTGACGTGTGGACCCCACACGTCAGGTTTGACCCTGGTCAGCGCTGCTGACCTGCTGACACAGGCATGACGCAGTGCTGACGCAATTAATCCTTTTCTGGATTTAAAATAATCCAGGAATTCCAGAAAATAGTGCAAACTTCTAAAATTCATAGAAATTCAACCGTAGCTCCAAATCAAATAATTTATATATGAAAAATTATCAGAAAAATGCAATCTATCCATCTGTACCATTTTCATGCCTGTGAAACTAAGTTATACCTGCTGTATAGGTGAAAACATGATAATGCACTATTTGAATTCATAGTTTGAATTTGAATTTGAACCTTGAGTTCAAATCAACCCAAACCTTTCTGTTGCTAGTTGCATTAGGCCAAATCACGTCATATTGCCATGTCATAATCATGCATCATAATTGTTGCATTGCATTGATTGTGTTCTTCCTTGTCTGCCGGTGATTGTCCCCCTCTCGATAGCTGTGATGCCGACGATGAGTTCGATGACACCGATGAAGAACTATAATATCTTCAGAAGTGCCAGGCAAGCATAAACCCCTTGTTCATTCCGATACAATCCCACTCTCTCGCTCCTGCTCTCTTTACTGCATTAGGACAACAACGATTCAACTGTTACTTGTTGCGGTAGTTGAACCCCTTATCCTCTGCATGACCTGTCATTGCCACAGTAAATAGATGAAACCCACTAGCATGAGTAGGAGTTGTTTGAGCCCTGATGTGCCTACTCATTCATGCTTGTTTGTCATGCCTGCTACTGCTTAGAGTTGAGTCGGGTCTGATTCATCGGGGATGAGTTGGAATGGTGATGAACATGTCCTACTGTGTGTGAGCTAAGTGTGTGAACACGATTTGGTAAAGGTAGCGGTGAGAGGCCATGTAGGAGTACATGGTGGGTTGTCTCATTGAAGCCGTCCTCAGGAACTGAGTGCTGTGTTTGTGATCCATGATACAGTTACTACCACGCATTGGGCCCGAAACCAATGGACCCTCTCGGCTTCTTAATCACCCTTGTCCTCTGTCCAGGAGTTGCAAGTAGTTTCTGGTGTTTGTAGTATGCTGGAGGCCGTGGACAGCGCTGGCCGGAGGGGTGGGCTGTGATGCGGTAGGCACGTGGCCCGGTGTACCGAGTCGCCCGTTTGGTGACCGGGAACCCTGCACACATCGTTCGGGGCCGTATGTGGAAACCTCGGCCGGACTCCCTGCGGATGGAACCTGAATAGGCAATAAACCTGGACTAGAGACTTGAGTGTTTAGGTAGGCTGTGGCTGACACCCTCGCTGGGCCTCCGCTTGAAGGTTGCCGAGTACATGTCGTGTAAACGGCGGTAAGTGGTGAGAGCGTGTGTGTCGAAGTACACCCCTGCAGGGTTAACATCATCTATTCGAATAGCCGTGTCCGCGGAAATGGACTTCTGGGTTGCCTATAACAGTTCATAGACAAGTGAAAGTGGATACTCTAAAATGCGCAAGATAAGCGTGAGTGCTATGGATGGCGTTCTCGTAGGGAGACGGGAGCGGATCCATGGTGGAGTATTGATATGGTGAATATGTGGACTCGTGTGCGCCACCTCAAAAGAGTTACTTGCAGTCGTAGTTAGGTTAGCCACTGAGTCAAAGCTGGCTTGCTGCAGTTAAACTCCACTACCCCCTTTGTTGATACCGATGCATATGTAGATAGTTCTGATGTAAGTCTTGCTGGGTACATTTGTACTCACGTTTGCCTATTTTATGTTTTGCAGAGAGACGTCAGTCTCGCTAGTAGTTCCGTGTGGACTTCGACGTTTAGCTTGATACCTCAGCTACGATCTTCTGCCCTCGGCAGGATCTAGTAAATAGTGAGGCTTCTCAGCCTTTTCATTTATAGATGTCTGTACTCAGACATGTTAAGCTTCCGCATGTGCTTTGACTTGTATGCTCTGAATGTTGGGTCATGAGACCCATGTTTGTAATATCTGGCTCTTCGGAGCCTAATGAATAAATACTCTAAGTCGTAGAGTCTTGTTGTGATGCCATGTTGTATTTGCACATATCGAGCATATTGTGTGTATGATTGAAATGCTTGGTATGTGTGGGATCCGACAATCTAGTTGTCTATCCTTAGTAGCCTCTCTTATGGGGAGATGTAGTCTAGTGCCTCCTTGAGCCATAGTAGTCCGCTACAGCCCGGTTCACCGGAGTCCTGCTAGCCCAGCACTACTGCTCTGGACACTTGACTGGCCGGCATGTGTTTCATATCGTTCCTGTGTCTGTCCCTTCGGGGAAATGTCACGCGGTGACATCCGGAGTCCTGCCTAGCCTGCTACAGCACGGGTTCCCGGAGTCCTGTTAGCCCAGTGCTACAGCCCGGATTCGCACGCTGCTGACTGACACGTTCGATGTTGATTCATGTATGCCTGTCCCCATACGTTAGTGCCGCTTTGGGTTCACGACTAGCCATGTCGGCCCGGATTCTCTGTCATATGGATGCTAGCGACACTGTCATATACGTGAGCCAAAAGGGCGCAAACGGTCCCGGGCCATGGTAAGGCGACACCCGTGGGAGCACCGTGCGTGAGGCCGCAAAGTGATATGAGGTGTTACAGGCTAGATCGATGTGACTTGGAATCGGGGTCCCGACAGCCGTCGAGGGATCCGATAGCACCGGTGCCGCCAAGACACTACTAGGAAAAGGGCTATAGCTGATATGGACATTAATGGCGCACCATGTATGTGGTGCGCCACTGCTATATAGCAGTGGCGCACCAGATACAGGTGCGCCACTAGTGTCCTCATTACTAACGGCGCACCAGACACACGGTGCGCCATTACTAGCAAATTTTATTTTTTTATTTTTCCAAAACTACTAATGGCGCACCAGGGCACAGTGCGCCATTACTAGTTTTAACTAGTAATGGTGCACCACACGCTCTGTGCGCCACTACTGACAATTTTTTTACTTTTTTTTAAAGTAGTAATGGCGCACCTGGGTGAAGTGCGCCATTACTAGTTCAAACTAGTAATGGCGCACCACAACCACGGTGCGCCACTACTGACAATTATATTATTTTTTTGCAAAACTAGTAATGGCGCACCCCTAACTGGTGCGCCATTAGTAACCAGGGTAACTAATGGCGCATGTTTAGGTGGTGCGCCATTAGTAACCTGAGACCAGCTAGATATTTTGGACAGCCACCTACCACACTCACTTTCCCCACTTCATTCTCTCCACCTCCTCCTCCAAGCTTGTCTCGGCTGCCTCCTCCTCCTCACCTCATTTGCACCATAGATTCACCCAAATTAAGTGGTTAAATTACCTTTTTTGATAGGTAAGTAAGGGGAAAGCTTTCTTTATGTTGTAGATCTACTTTTTTCTCCCTCCAACAACGTCCACATGCACTTTTTATGGCCTAGCTAGATCTACGTATGTTTGTGGTGTTGCATATGTTTGTGGTGTTGCATATATGTTTGTGTTTGCAGGTACCGGTATTTGAAATGCGATAGTTGCCAATATTTTGCCGGACTGTTGATTCATTTCCGTTTCGGCCAGAATTTGGCACTATGCATTCTTTTTGGTCCTATTTTTAGGCAAAGTCATGCCAAATTTTTTCTTGGTTCTAAAATATTGTTTTGCTCTACCCCACAGGCGACATGGTCCGCACGATGACCGAAGGCATCGTGAATAGGTTTTTCAGCTCCGCGAAGGCCGAGATGCTTCAAAAGAACGAGACGGAGATAAGATGTCCGTGTCGAAGATGCAAGCTGAAGAGCCTTATTGTGAACCCGGATTCCGGGCAGGTGCGGGGCCACCTGCTCTTGCGTGGTTTCATGGATGGCTATCGGTGGCAGGGTGATGAAGATGACTATGAAGTCGTCCATGGGGGCCGGGCAAGAAATGAGGAAGGGCAGCAAGACAACCACCGTGGCGAGGGCGGGCAAGAAGACGAAGAATCTCTAGGACATGATCACGACGGTGATGCTGTACACAGTCATCATGTAGAAGATGCCGGACATGATGATGAGGAAGATCAAGACGAAGGGCATGATCATGAAGATGAAGATGCCAGAGCAGGCGACGATGGACCATCGATGGGCTGGGTGCAGGACCCTCATATTCAAGAGCTGCCGCCCGAGAGAAAGCCAAGCTGGATCAATTGGAGATAGACGCGGTTACTCCATTGTATGAAGGATGCAGGCCCGAGGATACCCGCCTGAACATAACGCTCATGGCTCTGGAGATGAAGGTAAAACACAAAATGACCGATGCATGCTTCGACGAGAACATGTCATTCTGGCACGAACGTCTTCCCAAGGGGAACAAGTGCCTGACCAGTTTCGAGGAGTCGAAGAAAATCGTGTGTCCTCTGGATTTACCGCACGTGAAATACCATGTGTGCATGAACAATTGCATCATTTATCGGGACGAGCACGCGGAGTCTACCATATGTCCGGTGTGCGGCGTCACTCGATACAAGAAGAGGAAGAAAGCTCCTCGAAAAGTGGTGTGGTACTTTCCGATCACTCCTCGTCTGCAGCGGTATTTCGCGGACCCTAAGCTAGCAAAGCTCCTGTGTTGGCACGCGGATAGGGAGGAGAAGAAGCGAGAAGATGACGGAAATGATCCGGAGATAAATAAAAAAGACAAGATGCTGAGTCACCCTAAGGATGCGAGCCAGTGGCAAGCGTTGAACTTCGAACACCCAGAATTTGGGGACGATCCAAGGAACATCGTGCTGGGCGCGAGCACCGATGGAGTCAATCCGTTTGGCAGCCAGAGAAGCACACATAGCACCTGGCCTGTGTTTGTGTGGATGTACAACCTTCCCCCCTGGTTGTGCATGAAGAGGAAGTACATTCACATGAGTATGCTAATTGAAGGGCCGAAACAACCAGGGAACGACATCAATCTGTATCTGGGGCTGCTGAAAGAGGAGCTAGACACGCTGTGGAAAACGCCAGCCAATACGTGGGACGCCGCAGAGAAAGAATATTTCCCTATGAGAGCCGCACTGCTCACGACGGTGCACGACTATCTCGGTTACGGATATCTCGCGGGGCAGGTGGTCCACGGATTTTCTGGATGCGTCAGGTGCATGGATGACACAACGTATCGCCAGCTAGATAGAGATCCCGGGTCTTCGAAAACCGTGTTCATGGGACATCGAAGGTGGCTTCGCGACGATGACCCATGGAGAAAACGCAAGGATCTGTTCGATGGTGAAACCGAACCCCGAAGACGCCCGCGTACGAGGAGCGGCGAGGAAATAGACGAGCTGTTGAAAAATTGGAAAGATTGCCCACTGCCGGGAAAGAAGCAAAAGGCGCCAGAGCCGGGAAAGAAGCGAAAGGCGCCAGAGCCGCTGCTGAAGGTATGGAAAACGAGGTCTGTTTTCTGGGACTTGCCGTACTGGAAGATCCACCGTGTGCCTCACAGCCTTGATGTCATGCATATCACGAAGAATGTGTGTGAGAGTCTGCTTAGTACCCTGCTCAACATGACAGAGAGGACCAAAGATGGGCCGAAAGCAAGGGCAGACTTGAAATCAATGGGCATCAAGGAGGAGCTTCACGCTAATGATGATGATGATGATGATGAGGCGAAGCAGGACACGGAAAGTCGTCGCAAAGGCAAAAAAGACCAAGAAGACCGGAAATGACTACCCTCCCGCGTGCTTCACTCTAAGTCAGGAGGAGATCGAGCAGTTTTTCACCTGCCTCATAGGAGTAAAACTTCCTTACAGTTACGCGGGGAAGATAAGAAGATACCTAGACTCAGCGAAGCAGAAGTTCAGCGGGATGAAGTCTCACGACTGGCACGTGCTGATGACGCAGATACTTTCAGTTGCAATCCATGGGATCATGGACGCGCACGTCCGTGAAACGCTATTTGGCCTATGCAACTTTTTCGACGTCATCTCTCGGAAGTCGGTTGGCGTGAGGCAACTCAGAAGGCTACAGGAAGAGATCGTGGTGATACTATGCGAGTTTGAGATGTACTTCCCGCCTGCATTCTTCGATGTTATGGTGCATCTGCTGGTCCATATCGTGGAGGATATCATCCAACTCGGGCCGACGTTCCTGCACAGAATGATGCCGTTCAAAAGGATGAATGGTGTCATCAAAGGATACGTTCGCAACATGTCACGTCCAGAGGGAAGCATAGCCAGGGGCTTTCTGACCAAAGAGTGCATCGAGAACCCCGTTGGTCTGCCCGTCAACAGGCACCTCGGCAGGCTCGCTGGATGGGGTCACCGCGAGGGTCGCCGCGAAATGCATGTGAACTTCGAGGGTCGACTCGCCGGCTTTGAAAGAGCAAACCTAGTCGCGCTACAACACATAGACGTGGTCGATCCTTGGGAGGTAGAGCACAAAACCTTTATTGAGAAGACGTACAATGACCGAGGCCAACAGAGGACGGACGGAGATATAATCAAAGAGCACAACTCATGTTTCACGCGTTGGTTCAAGGAGAAGCTTCTGTCGTACCCTTTACATGAGGATTCTTCCGCGGAAGAAAAACTCATATTCGCCTTGTCACAGGGCGCCGAGCACAACCTGATGACCTATGAGGCGTACGATATCAACGGCTACACATTCTACACCGAGGACAAGGACATGAAGAGCGATGGTTATCAGAACTCCGGGGTAACGATGGAATCCTACACCGGTAACGACAAGGACAGATACTACGGAAGGATCGAGGAGATCTGGGAGCTGAGCTACGCTGGAGAGAAGGTCCCGATGTTCCGTGTCAGATGGGCCAAGAGCGTCATAAAAGAAGACCGGTATTTCACCACCATGGTTATACCCGAAGCCAAATCCAAGACCGCGGGCGCAAACGTCACCGCGAAAAATGAGCCATGGGTACTGGCTTCCCAAGTGGACCAATGCTTCTTCATTACCGACCCGTCAAAGCCCAGTCGTGTTGTCGTGAGGAGAGGCAAAAGGAAGATCATCGGAATGGATGGAGTCGCCAATGAGCAAGACTTCGACAAGTACGGCGACCCGAAGATGGAACATGACGACGACGATGAAGTGCCATACACCACAAGAAGAAGCAGGACCACCCTACCTAAAGGACGTCCGTTCAACAGAAGAACTCCATTTGCGAAAAAGAAGGGCAAGAAGATTGTGAAAAGATAGCTAGCTAAGATCGATTGTATTTAAATCGTAGTCTTCATTTCTCGATTGTATTTCGACATTTTGAAATGATAATTCTTCTGTTCTAGTCCTCATGAATATTGAATTTGTTAATATTTTTTGAACTCATGAATATTTTTAAATTTCATGGGCACTTTTTGAATTCATGAATATTTTTTCAAATTTGATGATATTTTTTCATATTCATAAATGTTTTACCAATTCACAAATGAATGCAACTAAAAATCCAAAAAAAATATTGACGATATTTTTAAATAACAAATTTGATGATATTTTCAAATAACAAATTTGATGATATTTTCAATTAAAAATAAAAAACAAATTTGATGATATTTAAAAAAATCAAATTTGATGATATTTGATGATATCTTCTGTTCTAGTCCTCATGAAAATAACAAATTTGATAAAAAACAAATTATTAGATGCAACAAAAAATAATGAAAAAAAGTTACTAATGGCGCAGTAGAGGAGGGTGCGCCATTGCTATCAGAAAAAAATAGTTACTAATGGCGCACCAGAGGAGGGTGCGCCATTGCTATCAGAAAAAAAAAGTTACTAATGGCGCACCAAAGGATGGTGCACCATTGCTATCAGTGTTTTTATGGCGCACCCCTAGATGGTGCGCCATTACTAACCTTCCCCCCTCTCTAGCTAGATACCCCTTCGACTGATCCCCCTTCCCTCTCCCTCGCTAGATCCCCCTTCCCTCCCTCGCCACACCCGCTCCGACGACCCCCGCGCCCGCTCCACACCTGCTCTGACGATCCCCGCGCCCGCTCCGACGACCGCCGCGCCCGCTCTGACGACGTGCTCCAACCGAACTGGCGAACAACCCTCCTTCGCTCAGCTCAAACTCGAGCAGGCCTAGCGCTAGGGTTCCAGCGCCGCCGCCGGCCCCGCCTCGCCGCCAACCTCCTCCACCTCGCTCTCCGGCGCACCTCCCTCGAGCCAGCAGAAGCTCTCTACTTTCCCCCGTTGGTAGGAGCAACCATCCCCGCCTTCGCCACCCAGCAAAGGTGAGGATCCAAACTGTAATGTTTGACTGAAAAATTTGAGTAAAACTGAAAAATTGAAGTTGCGGTTGCAATTGCAGCAGCACGGGCCTGGAGATTTGGTCACGTTCTGCAACCAAACAACCGGCCTTCTCCGTTCTCCTCGAGCAGCAGCAAAAGGTTTTTGCTCTCCCTTGTTACTGGATTTAAGTTCTGAACCATTGGAATTTAACTCATGTTCTGAATCATTTAAGTTCTGAACCATTGGAATTTCTGAATCATGAACCTTGTTAAGTTTTAAAAAAGATGATTGTACATCCAGGACACATAGGCGACCCAAATCCAACATTTTAGTATGATTTGTACTGTCTCAAAATTCACCCATGAACTCTGAACTCTGAAATTAGTACTGTCTCAAAGTTCAATAAGATCTGCTCATTGTTGTGCAGTACTGAATCATGGACTATATTGTGGCATTGGGTAAAGTCTGAAATTTTCATTTTTACTACCGTCAAAATTCAGTTGACAAAGAAAGTGCCCATGTGTCTTTGTGGGTTCTAATTCAGTAAACTGTAAGGGTGTCAATTAAAAAGTCACTCTGTGGCTAACGCTTCTACTGCTATCGGCAGGGCTTAGTCTCTCGTGGTTCATTTCCACCGGAGAGCCGGTTGATCATTCCGCTGGCATCTTGCATTCACGCCTTCGTTTGACTGCCGCTCGGGAATGTAGTTGTAGATACGTGAGTCTTAGTGGGTCGTTGGCTCCACCTCTTATCTCCTTCTACGACTGTGTGTGTGTGTGTGTTGTCTAGATGCCATCCACAGGTCAGCAGCCATGCTAGGCAGAGTTCTTATTCATGTCTAGACAGAGTTCTTATTTATGACAAAACTGGATGTCAAGTGTGATGTACTGTACTGTCATTATTTAGTGTGATGTACTGTACTGTCATAATTTCCAGTTTGTAAAATTGCAGTATTGAAGATGTGTATTTTCCATTTTGAAGCTGGAAATAAACTGCCAAAACTGAAAGAAATTGGAGTGTTGAAGATCTGCTAGTGCTGAATTTTAGGAGTAGACTAAAATAAATTTTAGAATGACTGAATGTATGCAGCCTGCAGTACTGTAGCTGTACCAAAATCACATCTGCCCTAATGTATGCAGTCATGTTTTTATGCCATTCTGACTTGTCCACTGGGACTTCTCTCCTGTGATGTCTGTTTTGGTTCTGCAAAAACCCATTTAGTAGTGTGGGACTGTGGATCATTAGCAAGGAAACCGTGCTTTAGTTCAGACTTCAGAGATATTTGCCTTTGCTTCAATAGGTAGTTTGCTCATAGTCAACATATAATAGCATAATTTGTTGTCCTGCATTGGAATACATCACACTAATACTGTATACGAATTAGGGTCCTTACGTTATGTTCTATTCCATGCAGCAAAGGCAATTTTCATCTAAGTTGAGCTGATTTTGATTTATGTATGTTATGGGGGGACAACATATATTGCTATATGTTCATTCTTGAGGGTACAGACTTGCTAAACTATTGATGATTTTTTGTTGGGTGACCTATTAGATCTGGAATGGAATCTCACATAAGTTGAGCTGATTTTTGTCCGTATGAAAGCAAAGGACCATATGGTCTATGGCCTTTTCATCTATATGAAAGTAGAGGCACAATGTGGTGCTAGTTTGCTGGGTTTTGTCTCCGACCATCGTGTCGTGATGATTTTGCAGGTACCCCGAGAGGCCCTTGAGTTTGCCGGAATGTCGATTAACTTCCGTGCCGGCAAATTTGGGTACTCCATATGTCCTATTTTCAGCAAAGGTCATGCTGAAATTTTCCGTGAATTTTAGCATGACTTTGCTAAAAATAGGACATATGGGGTACTTGCGACTAATACATGGGCCGGGGTATCTTAGTACTTAATTAAGTAGGATCAACTGCCTCTCTGTTTCTTTGGCTGTGAGGGGGTAGCATGATCGGAAGCACCAGCGCTCTTTTCCTAGGCACTCGAGTAGGCAGTGCTGCCAATGCGATCTGCCATTTAGAGTACCCATATATATGAGTCAACCTAGGGTGCCTCGGCATCGATAACCCTAAATGATGAAAACTTAACTTAGCATTTAGGGTGCCTCAGCGTCGACAAACCCTAAATGATAAAACCTTGGCTTTTAGGGTGCCTCGGTGTCAATAAAAACCTAACTGATGAAAGCTTAGGCTTTTAGGGTGCCTCGGCGTTGACAAACCCTAAATGATAAAAGCTTAGCTTTTAGGATGCCTCGGTGCCGACAAACCCTAAATGATGAGACCATGATCTTGTTCCTTTACAATAACCAACTTTTGGACCAATTTTTTTTCCTATTTAGAGCGAGGAAGAACCTCACCGCTATGAGGACGCCGCGGAAGACACCGATCCCGACTACACAACCCCTAGTGGCGTCGGGGATGACACCACTGATGGTGCCGCCGAGGATGCCACCACTGATGATGGCGGCGCACGCACAGATGGCATCCAACCGAAGAGGCAACGGAAGGACCGGCGCCCGAACGTGCTCGGCACCGTCAAGGAGGAATTTAGTGAAGTGTCCTCCGAGGGTCATCCAACGGCGCCCAAAGAAATAGTCAAGGGGTACGCGGGACAGCTCGAGTGCATTCTCCGGAGCACCGTCTCGATCAACACTAAGAACCTAAGGCATCGTGACCGAGGGAATTTGCGCAACCTCCTCTTCACGAAGCTGCACGAATGATACAAGTTCCCCAGTGACTTCACAAACACATGCCTCTCAGGGAATAAAGTGAACAATGCCGCCCTCACGAAGATGAGCAAGGCCCTGGCTACTTGGAGAGGCGCGGTGAAGAGCATGATTGAAAAAGGTGATAGTTATGAGAAGATTAAGGAGAAAAATCCTTCGATCAGCGAAGATGACTACCGGAAGTTCAAGATCAAGTGCGAGAGCAACGCATCCGAGGAATCAAGTCAGTGGGGGAAAGATATGCGGGACTTGAACTTAGGGGTTCACAAACTCGGTCCTGGCAGTTACAAAGTGGCGGAACCTATATGGGACAAGGAGGACGCGGAGCGTTCCGAGCAAGGCCTACCGCCCCGCTTCGAGAAATACTGTGACAAGCAGACCAGGAACTATGTCAGGGCCCGGTACAAGATTGACCCGATTACCAAGGAGCTTACCACGGATCCGAATACCAAGGTGCTTGAGCGTGTTCTGGTAAGGAATACACCCCCGCGTAATTAGCTCCATATATGGTTGCATTCTAGTTAATGAAGCCAAATTTCTAAATGGTTCACGTTCCTTCCGCAGGACACTGAAAGCAGTAGCGCGGGGTCGTCTCAGAGCTCCCCTTTCGACACCCCTTTAAATAGGGCGTCGAACATAATGAAAAACAAGGATAAGCTCAGTAAGCCGTCGTCAGCTGGTCGTGTGGCCGGCAAAGGCTTGTCCACGAAATGGTCGGAATACTATACCGCTGGGAGAAAGGAGAGAAAGACCAGCTCAGAAAGCCAGCGGCGCGAGGTTGAACAACTCAAGGCACAAGTGGCGCGGATTCCGGAGATGGTCCAAGAGCAAGTGCGAGACCAACTGGGAGCGACGATCACCGCCATTATACCTACCTTGGTTTCTGGGCTGCAGGTGTGGGTGGCGGGCGGCCAACAGGGGCCACCCCCGATTCCCAGCTTCACAGGCAGCAACTCGCGCAACGCGCCGGTGGTGTCATTGGTGTCTCCGGCAGAGGCGGCATTGGTGTATCCCGCGGCGGGGCCATTGGTGTCTCCGGCGGAGTTGGCATTGGTGTCTCCCGCGGTGGTGCCGGCATGGCAGCTTAATGCACCCGGGTGTGGGAAGAATACGCCGGCCGGCACCTCGGCAGCAAGCGGCCCCTCCGTCA
Organism: Triticum aestivum; assembly: GCF_018294505.1. Taxonomy (NCBI): domain Eukaryota; kingdom Viridiplantae; phylum Streptophyta; class Magnoliopsida; order Poales; family Poaceae; genus Triticum; species Triticum aestivum. The sequence goes on along the minus strand of NC_057805.1, from coordinate 190,016,496 downwards.
ATTGCACGCCCGCCGTTGGCGGTGCCTCGACATTAGCCGAGCTCGACGCCATCACGGTAACTAATTAAGCCTCTCGGCTGATGACTTCATCTCCTTACATGTTTTCGCAGGGCGCCGCCGACGTTCCGTGCACTCTCCTGCACTTCGTGAACGACGAGTTGGTCGATGTCGCCAAGGGCAGAATCATTCAACCGGTCAGCCGCGTGTTCCATGATAATCCGATGCCACCCACCGTTTATAGGGTTCAACTGGTTCGAGTGCTGCCGGGCTTCGACGACATGTTACCTCCGTATCGACCCCATGGGGCCGACGAAGATGATGTGATGACCCTCAGCGCCTGCATAAGCTGGCCCATGCTTTGGCCGAAGAGCCAGATTCGTTTGGGGCGGGGGACACCACCCCACAGACAACACCGCCAGTCGTGCCGGCGCCAAGCCATGGCAAGACCCCAGCAACGCTACCGGACATGCCGGACATGCATATGGCACAGGATCCGGACATGCATATGGCACAGGATCCGGACGACGACGACGGTACATTTACCAACGTCGATAAGTACTTCAACGAACATGGGTACGATGACGAATTCTTGGGGCCTCCTTTTCAAGAACCCAACCCTGCAAAAGATGATCTAGCTGGTACCGCAGAGAAACCCAATTGCAACAGGCATCGTCTGGCGTTCAGTTCTCAGGAGACGCCTCCAGCTGCCGCCTTCACCGAGCCTCAGATAGCCGAGGTGCGAAATATTATTAGCCCCAACACACTCAAGAAGGCGGTCTCTAAGCAGAACTCGATCCCATTACAGTAGAAGAAGAAGGGATGGAAAAGAAAGACTAACAAGGGTGCTCAGGACGGTCCACCTTCACCTAAGGATATCTCGAGGAGGGTGCATGTGGCGGGTAGGCCGATGCTACCGACTAATCTGCTCAATGCTGCAACCGGTGCTATGCGGAGTCTGCATGACAGTGTTCTTTCTTTGGAGAAGCGGTGTCTCTCCGAGAATGATGTGGCATACCCGGTTTTCGTGGCCAAGGTGCCAGAGGTCAAGGGCTTTGTGGATAACGCCATCGGGGGTACGATCGTCCTGCGGTTTGATGACATCTTCGCTATGTTTAACCTTCATCCGCTACACTACACCTTCGTTTGGCTATTTTCGCTGAGTATGGAGATGCGGATCATTAGAGACAAGACCCCGGACATCGTGATAGTCGACCCCTTCTACATGCGTGCCAAGATCTTGGGCAGCGCTGGGGACCGGCAAGTCGCGAGTTCATACCTCGAAGGTGTCATTCTGGCAAACCCAGATAAGGATAACTTCCTCGTGCCTTACTTTCCCGAGTAAGTCATCCCCTCACCGCCCCGTAACATATGATTTCTTAGATTTCGATCGTTCTTTTTTTTCTAACATTCCGTGTTTTGTGCAGTGACACACATTGCACACTCATCCTCTTAAGCCCGAAATATTCCATCGCCACGTGTTTCGACTCGGACCGTCAGTCGAAGAGAGACTACACAAATATCAAGAAAGTTCTTGATGATGTTCTCCCCGGCTACGCCAGATCTGGAGGCACCTTCAGCAGGCCAGTTCGTAGGTACGGCAAGCACGTGTTCACCCACAATACGACGTTCCCCTGCGTCAAGCAGCCGCCTGGCGGTCAGAAGGATGCCTACTACGCCCTCCATCACATGCGGGCGATCGTACGGGACCATAATCACCTTCTGCTACCAAATAATCTCAAAGATTGGGCCGCACGCTTGTCGGCAATCCAGGACGCGGACATCAGACAAGAATTCTTTCGCATCCAGTCGGAGTTTGCGGAAATCATCCATCAAGATGTCCTTCGTACCTCGGGGCAGTTCTACCTCAGATATCAACCGTCCAACAGTGAGATAGAAACAACGCTACAAATGCAGGCTGACAACGCCCGCGATTTCATGACCATCACGACAGACGGCGGCTTCATCCACGCTCCGGTCCCTGAGTCGAGTCGAAAGTAGTGATGCTATGTAGTTCTGAAATATCGATTAGCTCATGTTGTAATTAAACTTTAATGAACTTGTATGTCTCTTTGGTTTGGACAGTCGCTCAACTTATATGTAATCGATGCTATTTATTAGTAGGACCATGAATCGTGCTATTAATGTCTTGCTTTTCTCTTCCGATCCTTTTGTTGCATACTTATATATTGCTTATGTATTGTCTGTGAATTGCTACTAACGTTTTGTTTGGCTAGTGCATAGAGATGCCGTCGTATGTCGTGTACAAGGGTAAGGTTCCCGGAGTCTACGACGACTGGGAGGAGTGTCGGAGACAGGTTCACCGTTTCAGCGGTAACAGTTACAAAGGGTACACCACTAGGGCGGAGGCGGAAGCTAGATACGCGCGCTATCTAGCGGGAGAGAGGAGGGAGCGGAGGAGGAACCGGATGAAGACCAGTTTCATCGTGATGACCGTAGCTCTCTTCTATGTGATGGTAGTTTAGATGATCGATATTGACTTGTAATGTGAAGACAAACTTGCTACTCGCGGTCTCGAGACTTGTAATGTTCTAACTTTGTTCGGTATTTTTAATTCGGAGACTAGCTAATATGATGAATTGTATTCAGAGACTAATCTTCTATTGTATTCGATGAATCTGCTATTTATATGTTTTGCTATCTATATTCTGTGCAGTAATATATTTTGTAACCTGTGCAAATACCAGAAAAGAAAAAAATCCTAATATTCATACAAGTGGCGCACCATACAGCACATTAGTAGCGCACTGCTGTAAAAAATACTAGTGACGCATTATTTGTTAGTGCGCCATTAGTAACCCAGAGCACAAGGTAAATATGGCCCCGTGGGAGGCATACTAATGGCGCACCAGGGGACATACTAATGGCGCACTGCCTGGTGCGCCACTACTGTCTGGTATACTAATGGCGCACCAGGGGTGCGCCATTAGTATTAGGTACTAATAGCATGATGATAGTGGCGCACCTGTAGTGTGCCATTAATGGCCAAAACAGGTGCGCCACTAACAGGCCTATTCCTAGTAGTGAGAAGGCCAAGGCAGACGACCCCGGCAAAGGAATCGCTGGGTGCGCCACTTGCCGGGCCTTGGCGGCTGCCGACAAGCCAGGGGGCTCCGACAAGCAGTACTGCAAGATCCACCGCACCAAGGGCCACGACCTCCAGAACTGTGGGCAAGTCGAGCTGCTTGCTGAGAAGCAAAAGGCCGAGTATGAGAGGCGGGACAAGGAGAAGGGTCGGGACAGTGCTGAGGGATCCGGCAAGAAGCGTGGCGGCCAAGGAGGCCGCCGCGGGAAGGACAACCAGCAAGAGAGGCCAGCCCGGGGCCGTGACAAGAAGCAAGAAGACGATGATCATGACGAGCACGACGAGTCCGGCGAGCAAGAGTTCCAGAAGGCTACGGAGGCCATGTGTGTCGATGGTGGCGCCTCGCTGCATACTTCTCACTGCCAGCTCAAGCAGTGGGCGCGTGAGATTACAACAGCGGAGCCATCGTTCGGCGCTCAGAAACCGCTGAAGTGGTCCAGCACGCCCCTCATCTTTGACGCCGAGGACCACCCTGACCGCACAACCGCGGTCGGGTGTTTGCCGTTGTTGGTCTCGCCAACGATACGCAACCTCAAGGTGAATAGGATGTTGGTTGACGGCGGGGCCGGTCTGAACTTGATCTCGCCCGTCGTGATCAAAAGGTGCAAATTCCTGATGGAGACCTCGAGGAAACGGGCACGTTTCAAGGGGTCAATCTGGGGAGGAGCCAGCCGAAGGGGAAGGTCACACTGCCCGTGACGTTTGGAGCAAAATTGAACTACAGGACGGAGAGGATTGTCTTCGATGTAGCCGAGATCCCCTTGCCCTACAACGGGATCCTCGGCCGCCCGGCACTGGCCAAGTTCATGGCGGCGTCACACTACGCCTACAACACGCTGAAGATGCCTGGGCCGATGAACATCATCACCGTCCCCTCTGACAAGAAGGACGCGCTGATCTGCGCCAACCTACTCTACAGGGAAGCAGTTGCAGCAGCTACCGCCAAGGCACTTGCTCCTGCCGCTGAAGCCCCGGGAGGGAAGAAGAAGACCGGCAAGACCTCTCGCACCCACTCCGGCAAGCGCACCTCTTTGGAGTGTTGTGCTACCATCAAGGACGTGCCAGAGAGCTCCACTGGCAAGAGCAAGAAATCCAAAGCTACACCACCAGAGACCAAGAGGGTGTCCGTCAGGGAGGATGGCACGGGAGGGGCTTTCACCATAAGCTCCACCCTCGATAGCAAATAGGAAAGCGCGCTCGTTACTTTCCTGTGGGCGAATGTCGATGTGTTTGCATGGCAAGCATCTGACATCCCCGGCGTTCCAGGGAAGTGATTGAGCACCGTCTTGCTGTCTGTCCCCATGCGCGACCCGTCAAGCAGAAGGTCAGGAAGCAGGCTCTAGAAAGGCAGGAGTTCATCACAGAGGAGATCAGGAAGTTGGAAGCGGCAGGTTTGGTGAGAGCAGTGCTCCATCCGACGTGGTTGGCCAATCCGATGGTGGTGCGCAAGGCAAATGGGAAGTGGAGGCTGTGTATTGACTACACAGATATCAATAAGGCTTGTCCCAAGGACCCCTTCCCGTTGCTGCGCATCGACCAGATTGTTGACTCCACGGCCGGGTGCGATCTGTTGTCATTCCTCAACGCCTACTCGGGCTACCACCAGATCTTCATGACAAGAGAAGATGAAGAGAAGACAACATTCATCACCCCATGTGGTATGTATTGCTTTTTACGGATGCCTTCCGGGTTGAAGAGTGCTGGCTCGACGTTTGCAAGAGCTGTCCAAATTGGTTTTGAACCCCAGCTCCATAGAAATATGGAAGCATACATGGATGACATAGTGGTCAAAACCAAGGACAGGGCAACTCTTGTACAAGACCTGGAAGAGACGTTTGCCAACCTGCGCAAGATCAACCTCAAGCTGAACCCTGAGAAGTGTGTCTTCGGCGTTCCGTCCGGCAAGCTTCTCGAGTTCTTTGTGTCGTAGCGCGGGATCGATGCAAACCCAGACAAGATCAAGGCTATTGAACAGATTGAGGCACCCAAGCGGATCAAGGATGTGCGTCGCCTCACTGGCTGCGTTGCCGCCATGAGCCGATTCATCTCCAAGTCCGCCGAGCGCGCCCTCCCCTTTTTCAAAATCTTGAAGAAGGCAGGCCCAATGGAGTGGACCCCAGAAGCCGAGGCGGCGTTGCAGGATCTGAAGAAATACCTTTCCTCCACGCCAATACTGATGCGCCTAAACCACAAGAGCCGTTGCTGTTGTATCTAGCAACGAATCAAGTGGTCAGCGCCGCACTGGTAGCACAGAGGGAGGTCAACGAGGAGGCAGTGGCAACGGCAGGACCGGCGGATGGCAAGCCAGAGATTCCCCCGGCAGGGCCTGGTGCCAGCAAGGCGAGGCCCCCGGCAGAGTCTGACGCCATCGGAGCAGTGCCCGCGCAGTCAAGTGAAGTGGTGCAGAAGAAGAAGATGATGCAGCACCCGGTTTACTTTTTCAGCTCCCTCTTGCAGGGGGCTAGGTCGAGGTACTCCAGTGTGCAGAAATTGCTCTCGGCCTCCTTATGGCCTTGAGGAAGCTACGTCATTACTTCCAAGCCCACGAGATCACTATCGTCACTCGCCTCCTGTTGCAACAGATACTGCACAACCCAGATGCGACCGGAAGGATTGTGGAATGGGCCTTGGAGTTGTCGAGCTTTGGGTTGAAGTTTGAAAGTACCTCGACAATCCAGAGCAGAGTCTTGGCAGACCTCATTGTAGAATGGACCTCAACGCCCAACGAAGAAATCCAGGAGACCGCTCTCCCCGGCAAGGAAGCAAGCCGCGACTGGATCGTGTACTTTGATGGGGCTTTCTCGCTGCAAGGCGCCGGTGCCGGTGTTCTGCTTGTCGCACCCACCAGAGAGCACCTCAAGTATGTGATCCAGATGCACTTTCCCAGGGAGATGTCCACAAACAACACTGCTGAATACGAGGGGATGCTTGCCAGTCTCAGGATCGCGGCGGACCTCGGGGGTAAAAAGCTCATCGTCAGGGGTGATTCACAGCTTGTCGTCAAACAAGTTAACAAGGATTATCAGAGTCTGTTGATGGAGGCCTACGTAGATGAGGTGAGGAAACTGGAGGAGCGCTTCAATGGTATACAAGCGGAGCACGTTCCCCGAGCGGAGAACGACATCGCTCACTACCTGTCAAAGCGCGCTGCATTCAAGCTACCTGTGGAACCAGGTACCTTTTTGCCTCGGTTAACTCAACCATCCGTCGAGCCATCAACAGTGCAGAACAAACAGAGGAAGTCAGGCCCCAGCATGTACTTTCCCGCCGAGCCCCCAGGGGCTGCCAGCAAGGGTGTTGTCGCGGATCCTGAGCCTACCGAGGGACGGCTGGCTCCGGCAGGGCGCCAAGCCCTGGCCGTAGAGATGGATGCCCCCATGGCGGAAGAGATGCCTTTGGTCCTTGCCGTCGAGCCCCAGGCTCCAGCATGGGCACATCATACCGTCCATTTCCTCCAGACAGGGGAACTTCCTAAGGAGCAGGAAGAAGCAGAAAAAGTAGCCCGTCGGTCTGCCTTGTACCAGTTCGTCGATGACGTCATGTATAGAAGAAGACCGAACGGTGTGAAATTGAAGTGCATCCCCCGGGAGGAAGGACTGGAGCTGTTGGCAGAGATACATGGAGGCATATGTGGCTCCCACATAGGGTCAAGGGCCCTTGCCGGCAAGGCTTCTTCTGGCCCACCGCCCTTTAGGATGCAACGGCACTAGTAACCAAGTGTGAAGCGTGTCAGTTCCATTCAAAGAAGCTTCATCAACCAGCTCAAGCCCTTCAAACAATCCCTCTCTCCTGGCCATTTTCGGTCTGGGGGCTCGACATACTAGGCCCCTTCCCCCGTGCTGTCGGGGGCTTTGAGTACTTGTACATTGCAATCGACCAGTTCACAAAGTGGCCAGAGGTGGAACCGGTGAGGAAGGTGACAGCACAGTTAACCGTCAAGTTCTTCAAGGGACTAGTCTGCCATTTTGGTGTGCCAAACAGAGTCATCACCGACAACGGCACGCAGTTCACAAGCCACACCTTCATGCAATACATTCAAGACCTCGGCAGCAAGGTCGGTTTTGCTTCCGTGGCCCACCCCCGGAGCAAAGGCCAAGCGGAGAGGGCAAATGCTGAAGTCTTGCGAGGCCTGAGAACAAAGACTTTTGACAAGCTGCACAAGAGCGGAAGGCGCTGGATTGATGAGTTGTCGGTGGTTCTTTGGTCGATCAGGACGACGCCAAATCGAGCCATCGGCCAGACACCCTTTGCCCTAGTATATGGGGCAGAAGCAGTTCTCCCCCCGGAACTCATATACGGGTCACCTCGAGTGCTCGCTTATGATGAGCTTGAGCAAGAGCAGTTGCGGCAAGATGACGCAACCCTCCTTGAGGAAGATCGTCTTCGGGCGGCTATGAGAGCAGCATGCTACCAGCAGGCCTTGCGCCGCTACCATAGCCGCAAGGTCCATGCCCGACGCTTTGAGGAAGGCGACCTTGTTCTTCGGCGCATTCAGTCGGCCAAGAATTCCAACAAGTTGACGCCGAAGTGGGAAGGCCCTTATCAGGTAATACGAGTCACCAGGCCCGGCGCAGTCCGCCTGGAGACCGAAGATGTTGTCCCAGTGAGCAACTCCTGGAACATTGAGCATCTTCCCAAGTTTTACCCATAAGGCGCGGCTTGCCGGGCCCCCGGGCAAGCCACCTTTTGTAAAAGCTTTGCCGGCAAGGCATGTAACCCTCTGTACAAAGCCACGCACAGACCCTGAGCATAAATAAACAAAGCGCTGGCGCCCTAAGTTATAGCATGCATGCTAGGTTAAGTCTCTTCCTCGGTTAGGGTTGATAGTGCTTAGCGTTGACTAACCCCTAGCCTAGAGGTCGAGTGTGCGTCTTTCTGTCCTCTTTGGTTCACAGGGCACGTGGACATATCTCCTGAGCCGCTTGGGAGAAAGAGGATGGACCGGCGCTCCGGCACCGGCAAGCCAGACCGCCGGGGGCTGAAGACACAAGGATCCAACCACGGCAAGCCAAGGTTGCCGGGGGCTGCGGATTCAGATAAGTCTGTTATCCCCTGTTATGCACTTCCGTATAGAGCTGGGACATATGAAACCTCGTTTATATTCTTAAAACCACCGTGCTCCCCTTTTCCCGTACCCTGTGTCGGAACTTGGTCGTAGTCGCGGTGGCAAGAGAAATGAACGAGGGGCCTAATCCTGCTTCGCCCCTGCCTCCGCCGAGAGCGTGAGAACGGTCGACCCAAGCGGGGGGATGGCAAGGCCTGTTGCCACGTGACACTGTTCATATTAAAAATAACAAGGATTCGTTCCTTGGCATGGGCCTCGCTCACGCACAAAGAACCCTGCAAACACCCTTTTTCATTAAAAACGTCCCATACAGGTACAGTTCGTACGGAAAGAAAAACATGAGCAAGGGGATTACAAGTTTCAAATCTAACAAGTGCCCGCAGGCTTACAAACTAAAAAGAGATAAGGTGCCCGTAATCCCTTTCTTGTCCCTCTCCTCATGAGGTGAAACAAGACAGCAGGAGGGCGAAAGGAGCGCCTAGGCGAGGTGCGAGAAGCAGAAGGCGCCAAGAGGGCATCCTGGTGCCGGCGGAGGGGCTGGAAGATGAGGCAACGGCCCGACAATACGCGACGAAGGCGTCGGTGCCCACGTACTCCGAGTTGACGGCCGCCGCCCGCCTTCTTCACCTTCTCCGGCCCTCCTACGCCCGTCGCCCAAGGAGGTGATGGGGAACGCGCCGATGGAGAGCTTGACGATGAAGGCCCTCGGCAGGGCGCGAGGCCGAGGGAGGGGCGACACGATCAGTCGAAGTCGGGGTCGGCGTCCTGCCGCCCGAGTCCCTCGTCGTCGTTGTCGCTTTCCTCCTCGTCCCTCTCGCTTGAGGAGGAATCTTCATCGTCGGAGGAGCTCTCCACACAGCACTTCAGGCGAGTTCCAAGATCTCCGAAGACCTTGACGGAGAGTAGGCCGCCCTCCATTAACTTGAAGTAGAGGACGAGCCCCACCGTCAGGCTGTGGAAGCGAGCAAATGTCTTCCATCCACGACGGAGATACATAACATGAGGAGCGGGGAAGTCGACATCAACCCACGTGCCGCCGGTCCCGCAGCCCCTCATGTGCAATCTGTGGGTCTGGGGCGGATTGAGCTCCATCTCCTGGGCAAAGGGGGTGGGGAGACGGAGACGACGACGCGGTGGCCGGCGCAGCCTGATGAAGAACTCGCAGGGCTGGTCCCCGACGTGACCCTCCGCCGCGGGAGGCACCGCTGGCGGAGGCACGGCCGTCGCGCCGCCTCATCCCCCTCTCCCCCGACCGCCGCGGCGACCTCGGCCACGCCCCCTCCCCCTTCCTCTCATGGCTGGCTCTGCCGCCATGGGTTCATGGGAAGGAGGGATGCGCTGACGAGCAGCAACCCTCGCCGCCACCGTCGAAGGCCCAGCGCCTCCTCTCTCCATGGCAGGTGGAAGAAAGAAGCGGGGTGGAGGAAGATGGAGGCTGAAGGAATGTGGGACGAGGCCCCCCTCCCCCCTCCTTATAAAGGGGCGGGGTCGAGGCTCGGTCGCCCCACTCAGCCAATCCAGCCGTCGGAGGTGCAGGGAATCAGGACCGACCCGCTGCCCCAATCAGCGATGGCCCGGTTTCCCGCCTCCGCCCGCAACTTGTATGAAGGATGCGTGGCGAGCGAGCAGGGTCGAAAGGACGGGTGAGACGACCATTCCCTGCCCCATGATCAGGGGGCGCGGGCGTCTTGAAAACTGCGACCCAAGTCCATCCAGTAAATGAGCCGCGCCTCCACGCCTCCCTCTTTTTATGGGGAAGGCGTGAGCCGCCTCTTTACCATGATGTGACGCATGCATGTGAAAAACGCCCCACGCATGCCGCCCACGTCACGCACGATCCTCCACGACGCGCGTCCAACGCGGGTCGTGGGGAGGCGCAGTAGACGGAGAGTTACTGCGGTAAGATCCGCTCCGCCTGCCCGCGCACCGTTCTGGGCCTGACCCAACAACGTCTCGCGCTTATGTGTGGCCTAGGCCCGTGGGCTCCTGTCGGTGTACAAAAATAGGGGCTCTCCTTTTGACCCCTTTACTCGTGCACGGGCAGTCAGAGCCACGCGCCACGACCACACTAAGCAGGGCAGAGGAGGGGAGCCGGAGAGAAGCCGAAGCACAAGATGGCCAAGGCAACGCCAAGACCAGAAACACCGAAAAGCAAGAGGGCGAGGTGGACTTTCCCGGCAAGGCCCTTGCCGGGGCAGCCTCCGTGGCCCCGGCAAGAGCCTTGCCGGGGCAACTTGCCTGACGCTAGCAGAGTGAGCCACCCTTGAGCCCACAGGTTCCAACCCAACCAACTGCGTTGGAACTAGGGCTCGGGAGGCACCTCCGTGGTGGCATGCAGATCTTTGTCAAGATCATAAACATGTGAGATCAGATGAGTACCAGAAGATGGCGACCCTCGGCGGGATCCTTGCCGAGGAGATCCACAAGACCCTCGGCAAGCGCCTTGCCGGGGACAACTGCAACGCCACGGCAAGACCCTTGTCGGGGCCCCGGCAAGGCCCCTGCCGAGGGGGTCAGCAGGGCCACAGCCAGGCCCGCGTCAACCAAGACTCCACCATAGTCCACAAGCAGCTGCTAGCTCAACCAGCTGGGCAGGCACCTGCGTGGCGACGGGTGGCCCCTACGCCCACTCAGCAAGCACCTGTGCGGTGGCATGCAGATCTTCGTGAAGACCCTACCACCGCGCCACCTCAGCTGCCTGCCTGCCTACATGGCGCCGCATGCGCCACTGGCCTGGGCGCATGTCGAAGCAAGGCGAGGCGGCAACAGACGGGACGGGCCTCGTTCCCGTCCCCAATAAAGCTAAGGGACACCTAAGCTACGCATTAAATGTGTCTTGTCCTATAACACGAGCGATAAGCTCGCAGCACTGTAGACCTTTCCACCTCCTGTGTGCCACTGTGGCAGCCCCTTTCGACTATAAAAGGAGGCCCATGGCATACTGGAGAGGGATTCGGCTTGAACTAGGCAGCCACCATAGCTAGTTTGAGAGCTCAAGAACTCTCTCAAATACACACCAAAGCAGGACTAGGGTATTACGCATCCGCGTTGTTCTGAACCTGGGTAAACGATCCTTGTGTTGACTGCTAATCCTGCTCTTCTCACAACCCCGCGCCCCGGCAACCGTAGTAGGGATTCTTGTGATCCCATAGTTGTTGTTTCCCACCAACACTCATTTATTTTTATTATTGAAAATAATTGGAGAGAAAAATATTAAAATCAAATTGATCCTCTTTTCAAATTTGAGAAAAATCAAATATGAAAATATGTGAAACCTCCAACTCTCTCCTTGGGTCCTTGAGTTGCTTAAAATTTCTAGGATCTCAACCAAAATGCAAATAAAATATGATATGCATATGATGTCCTATGTATAACATCCAAATTGAAAATTGGGATGTTACAAACCTACCCCCCTTAAGATGAATCTCATCCTCGAGATTCGGGTAGGCTAGAAAATAGGTGTGGGTGGTCTTTCAGTAGGTCTTCTTCTCGCTCCCAGGTGGCTTCATCCTCGGTATGGTGACTCCACTGAACTTTGCAAAACTTGGTAACCTTGCTGCGTGTAACTCGGCTAGCAAACTCAAGAATCTTGACTGGTTTTTCCTCGTAGGTTAGATCACTATCCAACTGAATTGCTTCCAGGGGCACTATATCTCTCAGAGGAATATCGGCCATCTCAGCATGGCACTTCTTCAACTGGGAAACGTGAAACACATCATGAACTCCTGACAATCCTTCGGGTAACTCCAACTTGTAGGCCACTTCACCCATACGCTCCAAAACTCGGTATGGTCCAACAAATCTCGGGGCTAACTTTCCCTTAACTCCAAATCGTTTAACTCCTCGGAGTGGTGACACACGAAGATACGCTTTATCTCCAATTTAATAGACTACCGCCTTGCGTTTAGTATCGGCATAACTCTTCTGCCTGGACTGAGCTACCTTCAGTCTATCTCGGATCAACTTAACCATCTCTTCAGACTCTTTGATCAAATCTGGTCCAAACAACTGGCGGTCTCCTACTTCATCCCACATTAACGGTGTCCTGCACCTTCTTCCATACAAAGCTTCGAAACGTGCCATCTTCAAACTAGCCTGATAACTGTTGTTGTATGAGAACTCTGCATAAGGCAAATTATCATCCAAACTTGATCCATAATCTAACGCACAAGCTCTCAACATGTCCTCCAGAATCTGATTGACTCTCTCAATTTGTCCATCTGTCTGTGGATGAAAGGTTGTACTGAACTCTAGCCTGGTACCCAAAGTCTGGTGCAGCTGATTCCAAAACTTCGAGGTAAACTGTGTTCCTCCATCTCATATGATGGTCCTCGAAACTCCATGCAGACATACGATCCTGGTCATATATATCTTGGCCAACTTTGCGCTCGTGTAAGTGGTTTTCACGGGGATAAAGTGAGCCACTTTGGTCAAGCGATCAACTACTACCCAGATAGAATCATATCCCGATCGTGTCCTGGTTAATCTGGTGATAAAATCCATGCCAAGTTTATCCCACTTCCATTCAAGTATCGGCATAGGCTGAAGTAATTGTGACGCCCTCGATTCAATCGTACACTAAGCATACACGCAAATGTGTACAATCAAGATCAAGGACTCACGGGAAGATATCACAACACAACTCTAGACACAAATAAAATAATACAAGCTTTATATTACAAGCCATGGGCCTCGAGGGCTCGAATACATAAGCTCGAAAACACAAAAGTCAGCGGAAGCAACAATATCTGAGAATAGACATGAGTTAGACAAGTTTGCCTTAAGAAGGCTAGCACAAAAGCAACATGATCGAAGAGGCAAGGCCTCCTGCCTGGGAGCCTCCTAACTACTCCTGGTCGTCGGTGGTCTCCACCTAGTAGTATGCATCGGCGGTGGCATCTGGCTCCTGGGCTTCGACATCTGGTTGCATCAACCGGAAAGAAGAAGAAAGGGGGAAAAGGGGGAGCAAAGCAACCGTGAGTACTCATCCAAAGTACTCGCAATCAAGGATCAACACTACATATGCATCGGTATCAATGAAAGGGGCTGTATCTGTGGACTGGACTGCAGAATGCCAGAAGAGAAGGGGAAAACCTAGCCTATCGAAGACTAGCATCTTCTGGAAACCACCATCTTGCAGCATAGGAGGGAGTAGAGTAGCATAAAGCAAAGTAGTAGTAGTGTTATCAACCTCGGCCAGAGATCCTTTCTCGACTCCCTGCGAGAAAGCAATCCCAGAGCCTTACTATCCAGTTATCATCTCATATCCAAGTCCCATCTCAAGTATCCAGTTCTAGTTGTAACGATCGGGATACAACTCCAAGTGTCCGTTACCATAGGACAGGCTATCGATAGATGTTTTCTTCCCTGCAGGGGTGCACCAACTTACCCACCACGCTCGATTAACTCCGGCCGGACACACTATCCTGGGTCATGCCTGGCCTCGGCCAAACAATACGCCGCAACCGACCAAGGCTTAATAGAGAGGTCAGCACGCCGGACTAAACCTATGCCCCAAGGGTTCATGGGCCATCTCCTCGGGAACTCCTGCATGTTGCGAGGGCGGCCGGTGAGCAGACCTAGCTACCTCCTTAAAAAAGGCAGGTGCTTAGCAGTCCAACCCGCCGCGCGCCCCTCAGTCGCTGACGTCTATTAAGCTTCAGCTAATGCATACGACGCAGAATGCTCATACTTTGCCCATGTGATGGTTAGTGCTATCAGGCCAGAGGCCCCTCGGATCAAATATCCAAATCGTAGTGGATTAGGAACACGCGGTAACAAGCAGAGACTCGCGAAAGATGTGACGCCATTGCCCCGTCTCGAGGACTTGCGGCAAGGGCTAGTAATGCCCGGCCACGCCTCGTAATTATCTCGAGGGCACCCTCCAGGTCAACCCGTCTCCACATCACTCGCAATTAAGCTCGCGCAGGTAACCCTCAGGGCCAACCCGTCTTTAGTAACATGGTTCAGTGTAAAGTAATAGTAACCATAGTAACTGTGTGTCCAAACATCAAGGGGAAAACCTGAGGAATCACCCCCGGTGAATTCCACTCAATGTAATCATCAAGGTGAACATAAGAGGAACCACCCCCGAGGTTCACACTTGAGGGGTTGCACGACAGAGTCGTATCGGAAGTGGTTAAGGCGGAATCACCCTCGATGACCACGACCGAATAGCTACACTACAGGGTTAACATCAGAAGTGTTGTAGAGGTCTCACCCTCGGCACTCGATAGTAACCCAATAGTGTCAAGCAACTAAGGGGAAAGTGATGTGCGGTGCCGGGGCCTGGTCTTCAATCCCATTGATCGGGTCTTCGATGATCAAGCAAGGGCAACAAGGACAAGGTGGCGGTCACTGATGGATCACTAACCAACCTATACTACGCAGTTTAGGATAAGCAGGTAGGTAACAATAAGCAGGTTACAAAAGCAGGCTATGCATCAGAATAGGAGCAATCAATTGCAATAGCAAAATCTAATGCAAGCATGAGAGAATGGAATGGGCAATATCGGGATGATCAAAGGGGGGGCTTGCCTGGTTGCCCTGGCAAGGAGGGGTCGTCGGTGACGTAGTCGTACTCAGTCGCATCAACGCTGGTCTCGGGGTCTACCGGAGAGGAAGAGGGGGGAAGAAGCAGTAAATACGGAGCAAACAAGCATCACAAAATATAACAAGGCAGTACGCGGTGCTAGGGTTGACCTAACGCGGTAGTAAGCGATACTGGTGAAAGGGGAAAACATCCGGGAAAGTATCCCCGGTGTTTGACGTTTTCGGACAGATAATCCGGAGGTGGATTGTTGCACGTTTTCGCTATGCTAGGGACATGTCGTCAATGAACGGACTGCGTATTTGGATTCGTCTCATCGTTCTGAGCAACCTTCATGGTCAAAGTATTTTCATCCGAGTTACGGATTATTTTATATTAATTCCCAAAGTTTTAAATGATTTCTGGAATTTCTGAATTTAATTTAATTCGAAAATATACTAAATGCAATTGCTATGTGTACCCAGACAGACCACACATGGGCTGACTAGTGGGCCAGTTGACTGGGTCAACAGTCCAGCCAGCAGAGCCTGACTGGTGGGTCCCCTGCTGAGTCAGCAGGCTGACGATTCAACCTTATCCAGTAAAATGGTGGCATGGACCCACCTGTCATGGACTATTTATTCATCAAAGGTTAATTAAGCGGTGGGGCCCGATGTCAGTGTCTAGGTTAGTTATTCTTAATGTTTTAATTAGCAGGTTAGTTAATGTTAAGTTAAGTTAATTAATTAATTAATTAACAATCCTTTTATCTTTTACTTTTATAGCTATTTCCGTTTTAACAGGGGCGCGGGCCCTGTTCGTCAGCGGCCCATTCGGGCTAGCCACATGGGCGGATGGGCGTGAGCGCAGCCACTGGCCGGAGGCCAGGGCGCGGCAAGGCCGCCGGCAGCATTAGCGGCAAGTGGGGCGGGGTCGGGCGCATCGCGCGGAAGTGCGGCAAGGCGTAGAGGTGGTCGGGGGCACGCAGCAGCGCGGCGGCGAGCATGGGGCCGCGGGGCGCGCGGGTGCGGCGATGCGAGCCGGCGAGCACGGGAGGCAACGGCGATGGGCGTAGGCGTGGCGGCAGTAGTAGCAGACGAGCCGAGGATGACCAACGGCGGGAACGGAGCGGACGGGGCGAGGTGAGCGGCGGCCGGTGCTCGGACTGGCAGCAGGCGCGGCCGAGCCAGGCGGGGCGCGCAGCCGATGCTGCGAACGCGATAAGCGCGAGCGGGGGGGAGGGGACGAAGCGGGGCCGTGACGCGGCTAGCGACTCGTGAGGGCGGAGGGCGGAGGGCAAGAGGGAGAAAGGTGCGGTGCGGTGCTCACGGCGGTTGTAGGGGTTAGGGGCAGCGGTGCTTGGGGAGGAAGACGAGGACGGCCGCGTTGACGGAGACGATGGCGACGATGGAGTCTGGCGAGGAGGAGGACGGCGGGGCAGCTCCGCGAGGTGGCTCAAGTGAGGGTGAAGCCGGGGAAGCGATCCGACGAAATCCGGCCGCGTCGTGGCAGCTCGGGTCGGGGCGACGGGATCGGGGCGACGGTGTTGACGGAGTCGGGTAGCGCTGGGGATGGGCGCAGGTGGCGGGGGCGCGAGGCGGCGCGAAATCGGGCCCCTCCCCGATCCGGATCCAGACGAGTGGGAGGGAGAGACGAGGGAGAGAGTGGGGGTCGTGCGGGAGTGGGGGTCGCTCGTTTTAGGTCATGGGGTCCCGGGGATAAGGAGAGGTGGGCCGATGGCTTGGTTGGCCCAGGGGGATGGGTACGGTGGCCAGCCGGGCCGGCCAGTTAGCCGAGGCCCAAGAGTAGTGGGGGTGTTTCTTTCTCTTTATTTTTTATTTAACCTTTCCTGTTTTCTTTAGATTAGGGCATTAACCACTTTGCAAAAAAATGGTTCACAACCAATATTAACAAATGAAAAATTTGCCACAAAATGAATATTTTAGTTTGCATATTTGAGAAGTTTGAATTTTGACTTTAATTTGAATTTGAGATCTGGGTTGGATTAGAATCAAAGTGAGATTAGCAACAGTAACAATGATGACAAGGCATCGTTAGAAGGGGATTACTGTAGCATGATTCTCGGGGTGTTACAAATCTCCTTCACTACAAGAAATCTCGTCCCGAGATTTAAGGGGTGGTGTAAGGGGAAAGACTCGGGAAGGACGGAGCTCAACACAAGATAG
Organism: Triticum aestivum; assembly: GCF_018294505.1. Classification (NCBI taxonomy): domain Eukaryota; kingdom Viridiplantae; phylum Streptophyta; class Magnoliopsida; order Poales; family Poaceae; genus Triticum; species Triticum aestivum. The sequence continues at coordinate 189,999,613 of NC_057805.1, read as the reverse complement.
TTACCTGGGGACTATCTCTGTGAACATTGCAAAGAGGCATCTCTCGAGTTTGGAGTAAGGGGAAAGACTCGGGAAGGACGGAGCTCAACACAAGATAGTTACCTGGAGACTATCTCTGTGAACGTTGCAAAGAGGCATCTCTCGAGTTGAAATTCAAGGAAGTCATCGAGAGCAAAGTGAGGTGCAATAAGAAGCTCCAACCGGGTAGGCAATCGTTTGTTGCCTGAAACAAGGGGTGAAAGGGGTTCGGAGAAATGGTAATAAGTATTGCGTCTGATACAAGAATAGATCGCCACTCGGAAGCCGGCTCGGGATTTTCATATGAAGCCAAGCATGAGAAATAACCTTAGAAACAAGGGTGTACAGGACGGTCAGGTTTTGATCCTGTGGAACTGTGGGTTATGGGCCCACCATGTGGTGCAAAAGTAGGAAGGACACCGACATATTGCACGGTCATGGTAGCAAGGCATGGCAAAGGATAGCATGTCAGTTATTTTGGCAACACGTTGGTACCAAGGGCGAGGGACGAAGAGAACCATTTTCCTACTCGTTGAACAAGGCGGACCAATAGGCAAAATTTTCGTCCATCAGGGGTTACTAGGATGTCGTCAGCAATAGTAACAGTGTCACACTGACAGAGTTGTAAACCGAGGTGTTTCCATAAGCAGGGAATTATTTTTGCTTATAACATATATAGATCACAAGAAAGGTTAAGCAAACCAATGGAAAGGAAAATGTGTTTATACACAAGATTTATGAGTGTAACTTTTCCCAAGGAAAAGTAGAGCATGATATACATGTTAGATCAACAAGTACATCACCATTTGGGTAAAGGGGCAAGGGAATTCATGATGTTATCCATACAACGGTGTTTGGATAATAGAGCAAGAAACATTTGGCAATGCACTTCCAATGTTCTTGTTGTTGTTCGGCGTACCACAGTCATGCTTCGAGGTAACATTAACATGGTGTTTCAAGCAAGATTGAATCTGAAGGTCACAAGAAGTACAAAGGAACAATTCCAAGAATGTCAAGGAATGTAAGATATAATCAAAACATGACCAAGTCTGTATTGGCAGGAAGTCAAGGATGGTGTCGATGACAACACGAATCATCGATGGGAAGGATGGTATTTCTCCTCAAGAATTCGATTGATATCTTGGAAGAGCTCAGAATGTTGATGATGATTATGACAAATTTGTTGAGAGGTTTCATGAAGATGTAATCGATCGGCGATGACATCAAGTCAAAGGAATTTTGAGGCGAAGGTTATCGGAACCACGAATATGACACAATCTCGGAATCAGGCTTGCTTTTCAAGGTGAAATGATATGACGAGGAAGATCGACGTAAGCTTAGCTCATCGTCGAAAATTGTGCTCCGGGAAGGACTAGGTAGCACAGTTAAAATTTACCACGATAATGATATAGCCGATTAGGCTAGGAATGGCTCGAAGTATTATTAAACTCGTAAGCAATGTAAATTTACTTAGAGTCATTGAATCAGAGTGCGGGATCGATTCACTTATCAGTGTGATCGGTTGACAAACAACCGAGAACCCATGAAGTGACAATGACAGGGAAAGGTAGTGTTCATCAAAAGTTCATAAGATTTGGTTCAATGGCATGATATCCTCGAGATACCAGGGGTAATACTCGAAGGTAGTTCATAATAGAGGTTGGGCAGGCGTATTGACCTGTAGAAGACAAGTGATTTAACTTGTCCAAGAAATGGGACCAAAGAAGAACGATCATGGTCGGAACCACAGTTGCGAAGGATCAATTCACCGATACCAGATGAACTTATAACAAGGGGTAATTATTTTTACGAGCAGCTTCCACGGTAAGTTCTACATCGGGTCCATGGGCATGAACACAAAGGTTCAAGGTCGACTCCCACTTCTTCAATGCATAACCTTTCATTCACTCCTCGTTTTCAAAGAAATTGTAGTGCAGAGGATTTATCTGGCGAAGTACCAGAAGAGTAAGACTCGTGAGAACTCTTGGGTTCACACGGATAATGGAAGGCATAAGTTCAACCCATCAGGGCATTTTAGGAACCTATTCCACAAACTTGAGGAGTAAATTACTCAAGCTCGGAAGTAGAGCATGGCTAGCAAAAAGCAAGGGGATACAATTTACCAAAGGCATTACGTATCAGGGGAAAAACTCAAGGCTTCGAGAATAGGTAGGAACGGTCGGATAATAATTCGCCAAAGGATATGGCGGACCACAAGGAATCTGATGTTATCGATGCTTCACCAGAGGAAGAAACAGTGCAAAGGCATCGAAATATAGAATTATATGGATATTACAAAGCTTAAATGCAAAGGAATTATGATTTCCAAATCGGGGGATCAGAAGCAGAGGCTCTGATCAAAAGACAGTTGAGTTGAATCGACATAGCTCGGCAATCAATCAAGGTTTGATTTGCCGAGAACCAGCTCATGTTTGAAGTGACATCTGAGCAAAAAGGAAGAATTTCAATAAGGATCAACTGATGATTGTGTGCATTCACACACATGTTGAATCAATAGGATCAGGAAGTCAACCACAACGGATTTCAAATGGATATTGCTAGACATATGGAATTAACCATAATGCAAGCATGTAGTGAAGAACAAGAGCAATAAGCTACTGTGGATTTCGGGGGTCGAATAGTATTTTGAAGAATTTTGTGAAACACATGAACAACTGGGGGTGGACGGATCCCCGGAAAATGTGAGGAATTATTCGCAGTGCGAAAGAAGCTGCAAGGTAGTAGGCTCAGAGAATTCTCGAAATGTCGGATAGTATTTCGATATGTCGGATGGAACTCGAGAGTAACTAAAATGAATATATGAACGACGAGTGTAAGTAGTTATCCATCGGAGTTTATCGGTGGTCAGGAACTAAAAGCAGTGGGCACAGGGTCTCGGGACTCATCGAGGAGTATCTTCAGAGTCTTCTGATGAAACAGCCGATCATCTGTGGTGAAGGGGCTCTTCTGGATGAAGTGGTTACGGGAACCTAATGTCAGAGTTAGTAAAATGTTTAACTCGAATAGACGAGAGATCAGAGTCCCAGAGTATAGATGAGGAATAAAATATCATAATACTACCCAATGGCGACATGGGCCCGTAAGCCACACAACCAAGTTAGTAAAAGTTTTTCATTGACTAGAATCAACTTAGGCCAAGGAGTTGGAAAGGGGGCTACCTATAGGCAGTCGGCTCTGATACCAACTTGTGACGCCCTCGATTCAATCGTACACTAATCATACACGCAAATGTGTACAATCAAGATCAAGGACTCACGGGAAGATATCACAACATAACTCTAGACACAAATAAAATAATACAAGCTTTATATTACAAGCCATGGGCCTCGAGGGCTCGAATACATAAGCTCGAAAACACAAAAGTCAGCGGAAGCAACAATATCTGAGAACAGACATGAGTTAGACAAGTTTGCCTTAAGAAGGCTAGCACAAAAGCAACACGATCGAAGAGGCAAGGCCTCCTGCCTGGGAGCCTCCTAACTACTCCTGGTCGTCGGCGGTCTCCACCTAGTAGTATGCATCGGCGGTGGCATCTGGCTCCTGGGCTCCGACATCTGGTTGCATCAACCGGAAAGAAGAAGAAAGGGGAAAAGGGGGGAGCAAAGCAACCGTGAGTACTCATCCAAAGTACTCGCAAGCAAGGATCTACACTACATATGCATTGGTATCAAAGAAAGGGGTTGTATCTGTGGACTGGACTGCAGAATGCTAGAAGAGAAGGGGGAAACCCAGCCTATCGAAGACTAGCATCTTCTGGAAACCACCATCTTGCAGCACAGGAGGGAGTAGAGTAGCATAAAGTAAAGTAGTAGTAGTGTTATCAACCTCGGCTAGAGAGGTCCTTTCTCGACTCCCTACGAGAAAGCAATCCCAGAGCCATACTATCCAGTTATCATCTCATATCCAAGTCCCATCTCAAGTATCCAGTTCTAGTTGTATCGATTGGGATACAACTCCAAGTGTCCGTTACCGTAGGACAGGCTATCGATAGATGTTTTCTTCCCTGCAGGGGTGCGCCAACTTACCCACCACCCTCGATTAACTCCGGCCAGACACACTTTCCTGGGTCATGCCCGGCCTCAGCCAAACAATACACCGCAACCCGACTTAGGCTTAATAGAGAGGTCAGCATGCTGGACTAAACCTATGCCCCCAGGGGTCATGGGCCATCTCCCCAGGAACTCCTGCACATTGCGAGGGCGGCTGGTGAGCAGACCTAGCTACCTCCTTAAAAAAAGGCAGGTGTTTACCAGTCCAACCCGGCACGCGCTGCTCAGTCGCTGACGTCTATTAAGCTTCGGCTGATGCATACGACGCAGAACGCCCATACTTTGCCCACGTGATGGTTAGTGCTATGAGGCCAGAGGCCCCACGGATCAAATATCCAAATCGTAGTGGATTAGGAACGCGCGGTAACAAGTAGAGACTCACAAAAGATGTGACCCCATTGCCCCGTCTCGAGGACTTGCGGCAAGGGCTAGGAATGCCCGGCCACGCCTCGTAATTATCTCGCGGGCACCCTCCAGGTCAACCCGTCTCCACATCACTCGCAATTAAGCTCGCGCGGGTACCCCTCAGGGCCGACCCGTCTTTAGTAACATGGTTCATTGTAAAGTCATAGTAACCATAGTAACTGTGTGTCCAAACATCAAGGGGAACCCGAGGAATCACCCCCAGTGAATTCCACTCGATGTAATCATCAAGGTGAACGTAAGAGGAACCACCCCCGAGGTTCACACTTGAGGGGTTGCACGACAGAGTCGTATCGGAAGAGGTTAAGGCGGAATCACCCTCGATGACCACGACCGAATAGCTACACTACAGGGTTAACATCAGAAGTGCTGTAGAGGTCTCACCCTCGGCACTGGATAGTAACCCAGTAGTGTCGAGCAACTAAGGGGAAAGTGATGTGCGGTGCCGGGGCCTGGTCTTCAATCCCGTTGACCGGGTCTTCGATGATGAAGCGGGGGCAACAAGGACAAGGTGGGGGTCACCGATGGATCACTAACCAACCTATACTAAGCAGTTTAGGATAAGTAGGTAGGTAGCAATAAGCAGGTTACAAAAGCAGGCTATGCATCAGAATAGGAGAAACCAATTACAATAGCAAAATCTAATGCAAGCATGAGAGAATGGAATGGGCAATATCGGGATGATCAAATGGGGGGTTTGCCTGGTTGCTCTGGCAAGGAGGCGTGGTCGGTGACGTAGTCGTACTCAGTCGCATCAACGCCGGTCTCGGGGTCTATCGGAGAGGAAGAGGGGGGAAGAAACAGTAAATACGGAGCAAACAAGCATCACAAAATATAACAAGGCAATACGCGGTGCTAGGGGTGACGTAACATGGTAGTAAGCGATACTGGTGAAAGGGGAAAACATCCGGGAAAGTATCCCCGGTGTTTGACGTTTTCGGATAGATAATCCGGAGGTGGATTGTTGCACGTTTGTTGCACGTTCGCTATGCTAGGTACGTGTGGTCAACGAACGGACTGCGAATTTGGATTCGTCTCGTCGTTCTGAGCAACTTTCATGTACAAAGTATTTTCATCCAAGTTACGGATTGTTTTATATTAATTCCCAAAGTTTTAAATGATTTCTGGAATTTCTGGAATTTCTGAATTTAATTTAATTCGAAAATATACTAAATGCAATTGCTATGTGTACCCAGTTTTGTACCCAGACAGGCCACACATGGGCTGACCAGTGGGCCAATTGACTGGGTCAACAGTCCAGTCAGCAGAGGCTGACTGGTGGGTCCCCTGCTGAGTCAGCAGGCTGAAGATTCAACCTTATCCAGGTAAATGGTGGCATGGACCCACCTGTCATGGACTATTTATTCATCAAAGGTTAATTAAGCGGTGGGGCCCGATGTTAGTGTCTAGGTTAGTTATTCTTAACGTTCTAATTAGCAGGTTAGTTAATGTTAAGTTAAGTTAATTAATTAATTAATTAACAATCCTTTTATCTTTTACTTTTATAGCTATTTTCCGTTTTAACAGGGGCGCGGGCCCTGTTCGTCAGCGGCCCATTCGGGCTAGCCACAGGGGCGGATGGGCGTGAGCGCAGCCACTGGCCGGAGGCCAGGGCACGGCAAGGCCGCCGACAGCATTAGCGACAAGTGGGGCGGGGTCGGGCGCATCGCGCGGAGGCACGGCAAGGCGTAGAGGTGGTCGGGGCGCGCAACAGCGCAGCGGCGAGCATGGGGCCGCGGGGCGCGCGGGTGCGGCGATGCGAGTCGGCGAGCACGGGAGGCAACGGCGATGGGCGCAGGCGTGGCGGCAGTAGGAGCAGACGAGCCGAGCATGACCAACGGCGGGAACGGGGCGGACGGGGCGAGGTGAGCGGCGGCCGGCGCTCGGACTGGCAGCAGGCGCGGCCGAGCCTGGTGGGGCGCGCGGCCGATGCTGCGAACGCAGTGAGCGCGCGCGGGGGGGAGGGGACGAAGCGGGGCGAGCGGGGCCGCGACGCAGCTAGCGACCTGTGAGGGCGGAGGGCAGAGGGTAAGAGGGAGAAAGGTGCGGTGCGGTGCTCACGGCGGTTGTAGGGGTTCGGGGGCAGCGGTGCTCGGGGAGGAAGACGAGGACGGCCGCGTTGACGAAGACGACGGCGACGATGGACTCCGGCAAGGAGGAGGACGGCGGGGCAGCTCCGCGAGGTGGCTCCAGTGAGGGTGAGGCCGGGGAAGCGATCCGACGAAGTCCGGTCGCGTCGTGGCGGCTCGGGTCGGGGCGACGGTGTTGACAGAGTCGGGCGGTGCTGGGGATGGGCGCAGGTGGCGGGGGCACGAGGCGGCGCGGATTCGGCCCCCTCCCCGATCCAGATCCAGACGAGTGGGGGGAAGAGACGAGGGAGAGAGTGGGGGTCGTGGGGGAGTGGGGGTCGCTTGTTTTAGGTCACGGGGTCCGGGCGATAAGGAGAGGTGGGCCGATGGCTTGGTTGGCCAAGGGGGGATGGGTACGGTGGCCAGCCGGGCCGGCCAGTTGGCCGAGGCCCAAGAGTAGTGGGGGGTTTCTTTCTTTTTATTTTTTATTTAACCTTTCCTGTTTTCTTTAGATTCGGGCATTAACCACTTTGCAAAAATATGGTTCACAACCAATATTGGCAAATGAAAAATTTGCCACAGAATGAACATTTTAGTTTGCATATTTGAGACGTTTGAATTTTGACTTTAATTTGAATTTGAGATCTGGGTTGGATTAGAATCAAAGTGAGATTAGCAACAGTAACAATGATGACAAGGCATCGTTAGAAGGGGATTACTGTAGCATGATTCTTGGGGTGTTACAGTAATCCTGCTGGCTTCTAATGTTCTGCTTTCACTCTCTGACATACATCACATACTGCTACATACTCGGCAATATCCTTCTTCATACCTGTCCACCAGAATGCTCCTTCAAATCCAAATACTTCTTGGTGTTTCCGGGGTGAATCGAGTATGGCGAGTCATGGGCCTCCTGAAGTATTAACTTCCTGATCTCCGCATTATTGGGCACATATACACGATCCTCAAACCATAAAGTTTTGTGCTCATCCTCACGAAAACCCTTGGCTTTTCCTTTGCTCATTTTCTCCTTTATCTTAGCAATTTCCTTATCCTCTTTCTGAGCTTCTTGAATCTTTCCCAATAATGTAGACTGAACTTCCATTTCTGCAACAAAACCTCTTGGAACTATCTCCAAACGAAGTTCCTTGAGATCGTCGACTAACTCCTGCGGTAATCCTCCGCTTACGAGGGTATTGACATAACTCTTGCGGCTCAAAGCGTCTGCTACAACATTGGCCTTTCTGGGATGATAATGCAACTTGATATCATAATCCTTTATGAGCTCCAACCATCTCCTCTGTCTGAGATTCAGCTCCTTCTGTGTGAAAATATACTTCAAACTCTTATGATCCGTGTATACATCACAACGGTTTCCAATAAGAAAATGTCTCCAGGTCTTGAGCGCATGCACTACGGCTGCTAACTCCAAATCATGTGTGGCATAATTCAACTCGTGAGGTCGAAGCTGACGTGAAGCATATGAAACCACTCTTCCGTATTTCATAAGTACACCTCCAAGTCCTAGGTGAGAAGTGTCGCAGTAAACTTGGAAATCCTTGCGTATATCCGGAAGAATTAGCACTGGGGCTGTAACCAAACATTTCTTCAACTCCTAAAAACTGGCTTCACATTCTTCGGTCCATTTGAACTTGTTGTCCTTCTTCAACAACTCTATCATGGGTTTCGCAATCTTGAACAAATTCTCAATGAACCTCATATAATATCCTGCGAGTCCCAGAAAACTCCGAATCTCTCCTACTGAGGTGGGTGCCAACCACTCAGTGACAGACTGAACCTTGGTAGGGTCTACTGCTATACCTTCTCCTAATATAACATGTCCAAGAAATCCAACTTCCTTCAACCAAAACTCACATTTGCTGAACTTGGCGTATAGCCGATGTTCCCTGAGCTTCTCGAGAACTAAACGCAAATGATCCTTGTGTTCCTCTTCATTCTTTGAGTGCACCAAAATATCATCAATGAACACCACAACAAACTTATCCAAGAACTCCATGAACACCTTGTTTATCAGACTCATAAAATAGGCGGGGGTGTTAGTCAATCCAAAAGACATGACCGTGTACTCATATAGCCCGTACCTTGTGGTAAAAGCTGTCTTGGGTATATCCTGTTCTCGGATCTTCAGCTAGTGGTATCCTGATCGAAGATCGATCTTGGAGAATACTTTGGCTCCCTGCAGCTGGTCAAACAAATCATTGATCATCGGTAGTGGGTACTTGTTCTTGATCGTCACTTCATTCAAAGCCCGATAATCAACAACCATTCTCAAAGATCATCCTTCTTCTCAACTAAGAGCACTGGGGCTCCCCACGGTGATGAACTTGGTCGAATGTAACCTTTCTCCAATAACTCTTTAATCTGCTTCTTAATCTCCTCCAGATCATTCGCGGGCATCTAATATGGTCTCTTCGATATTGGTCTGGTACCTGGCAATAGCTCTATTAAAAATTCTATGTCTCGATCTGGTGGCATGCCTGGTAATTCCTCTGGAAATACATCCGGGCAATCCTTCACTACGGGCACTTCTTCCTGAACAACTCCCGAGGGAGAATTTACTTGAGTCCTCCTTAGCGCATGCCGGGACACATACTTGATCCGTTTACCCTCTGGGGTGGTGAGAAAAATTGACTTACTAGCACAGTCGATGTTCCCTCTATACATCGATAGCCAATCCATGCCTAGTATCACATCCAATCCTTGTGACTCCAAAATTATTAGGTCTGAGGGGAAAACATGCCTACCTATGGTCAATGGCATCTGAAAACATCCTATGCTTGCCATATACTCCGCTCCTGGCGAGCTTACTAACATAGGTGTCTTAAGAACTTTGGTGGGCAACTTATACTTATCCACAAATCCCCTCGATATGTATGAATGCGATGCACCAGTATCAAAAAGAACAATTGCAGTAAATGAATTAATCAAAAACTTACCTATAACTGCATCTGGTTGTTCTTCAACCTCCTCCACGTTAACGTGGTTCACCTGTCCTCTATTGAAAGGATCACCTGTCCTCTGTTGAAAGGGTTGGGCTTCTTCCCAGAACTTCCATTGCCATTTCCATTCTTTGTTTCAGGACATTCGGTGGCCTAGTGTCCAGTCTTCCCGCACTTGAAACAAGTAACGTGACTTAGATCCTTCTTGGCGGGTGTAGTGGGGTTGAGACAGTTATGTCCGTTGTTTCCTCCATTCCCATTACCATTCTTAGGGCCACTATGGTTGTGTGAGATTCCTCCATTGTGAGTATGGCCTCCATGGTTATGATGGGTATGTCCTCTCAAGTTCAGGGTAAAACGAGGCTTTTGTTGAGCTCTAGAATTGTACTTCCCCTGTCCATACTTCCTTTTGCGGCTCTCTATCTGCTGCTGCTTGCCTTCGATCATAAGGGCCCTGTCTACCAACTCCTAGTAGTTAGCAAACGTTGCCACCATCAACTGCATACTCAGTTCATCATTTAACCCTTCCATAAACTTCTCCTGCTTTGCGACATCTGTGGCCACATCATCCGGGGCATAGCGGGCTAACTTGCTAAACTCATCCATGTACTGCGCCACAGTACGATTTCCCTGGCATAAGTTGCGAAACTCATGCTTCTTCATGCTCATTGCTCCAGTTGAGACATGGGATGTGCGAAAAGCTTGCTGAAACTGATCCCAAGTGACATTTGCTATGGGGAAAGTGACTGTATAATTCTCCCACCATGAGGCTGCGGGTCCATCCAGTTGGTGTGCAGCAAAGCGCACCTTCTCAGCATCTGTGCAACCTGCGGTGGTTAGCTCCCTTCCAATCCTGCGGAGCCAGTCATCAGCAACAATCGGCTCGGTGCTACTAGAAAACACCGGCGGATTCAACCTCAGAAAACAAGCTAAGTTGTCAACTAGGGGTGGTGGCGGCGGGTTGTTGTTGTTGTTGCCTTGGTTCTGGACTAGCAACTGCAACAAGGCATTCTGCTGTTGGATCAACTGAGTGAGCTCCGGTGGGAAGACAAATCCGAGGTCACGTCTCGGAGGCATCTGATGGGTTTAGAGGGGAGAGATTAGAATAGAGTGAGTTCTAAAGAGAAATCACTACCCATATGCACATGAGACAAACACATTCATATCACACCACTCAATTCAAACAAGGGCATACAAACGATCTAACTACCATTACAAAATACTCGGACTATTACTATATACATGGGGAAATACTACTAATAATTTGGTGGTCGACTAGAAATTTTGATCGGTGGAAGATTCCATGATATCCGCTCCAGCTTCGTCTTCATAATCATCATCACTATCGGGGTCGGAGTCGGTGTCGTCGATGATGTTGTAGTCTTCTGGGTGGTTGTCCTCCTCTGGCGCGAGATCTCCCATGAATATTCCTAGCTTCTTCTTCAGGTCTTCATTCTTCTCCAGTAGTACTGCAATCTCCTCTTCATATCCATCGCATGTAGACTTGAGTTCCTCTTCTAGCTCCATGTTCCTGGTCATCATCTTCTTCATGTCGATCATGCTAGCGCACATCTGGTTCTCTTGACGACGAATGTGTTGGTTTAACTCCTGGATGTAGGCTGCAATGGATTTATTCCTCCTAGTGCAACTCATCTCCCATTGCTCATCTCGGCATCCACATATCTGGTAGATGAAGTCCTTAAGATCCTTGTGGTATACCTCGCCGATGCGTCCGATGGCGATGTGGGCTGCCATGCTCTTTCCTAGACTCCAGGTTGGTCCATCAAAGGAAAACTCTATGGGCTCCGTAACTGGTGTGAAGGTACTTCCTGGAACATGAACTTGAATCATACAGCGCTCCTCTTCTGGTAAAGTGGCGGTGTAGGTTCCGGTGAAACTTGGTATTCTGATGTTCAGGTATCTAGTGGCTTCCTTCAAGTGTCGTCCAAAAGGTGTGTCTTCATCCGGTTGAGCAAACTTGTTCCTTGGGTTCGCCATCTATTGAGTAGAAAATGGAGAAGAGTCAGAAATGAGTAGAGAAGAGTGTCCTATGGCATTTCTTAGTGGTCGCGTCCTACAGTCAGCCTGTGCTCTGATACCATCTTGTAGCGACCTAACCTCAGATGGTAAAATCTCTGTGCATACGTGTCATCCCTGGATCGGTAATGCTGACACACACCGTACTCGAGGATTTATAACAGAGTTCAATCACACACTTATTACATCGAATGTCTTAAAAGAGAAGTTATTACAATAATGTGGCTTAAGGCCATCTAAATAAGATAACAGTGGAAGCTTCGGAGATAAATAAGTCCATCAACTCCAATGGCATAGCTGAGTGCACGACAACGACCTAGCGCACCTTACTCTTCGTCTGAAAACTCTGCAACATAATACGTTGCAGCCTGTGTAGGTCAGCACATGGAATATGCTCGCAAGATAACACTATAGAGCAAAGAACAAGTAACAGCTATAACTATATGCATATATGGCTGGTGGAGGCTCTATGGTTATCATTTGCATAAAGCTAGTTTTTCCCTATAACAAAGGAATATATTTTATTTAACTACAAAGTTTGTTGAAAATATTGAGAAGGTTCCTCCAACTCAATCCCAAAATAATAATTATCAGCCCAACAAATTAATTAAGTAACGTGATGAGATCAAATCAATAATTCAAGTACCAGATACTCAAGATGTCCATAACCGGGGACACGGCTAACCATGATTAGTTTATACACTCTGCAAAGGTTTGCGCACTTTTCCCCACAAGACTCGATCTCCTCCGTTGAATTTCTCGCACTGCACGGTGTTTGAGAAACGGATGACCGAGACACAGTCTTTCCGAAGAGGTCCCCTTAACCGATAGATAGGCCGGTACACATACAATCCCCTACATCTGCTAGCCCATCATGGAAAGATTCCCACAACTTACTCAACTATGCCAGAGCCCATAATGGCTTGTGGCTGCACACCGAAGTTTCTAGCATGAATAACGTTATGATCCCTTTGAGCCTGGGTGGCATTCCATAGGATGATCACACAGGTACTCCGGGATATCCCAGGACAACACTGGATTGCTCCAGGTGCCTAGACAACCACTGGGTGCTCCAGGGTGCCTCAACGAATCCACCCAGATGTGTATTAAAGTAGCCACCTTAAGTTTAACCATTGGTAAGTAACAACTCTCACATCTGTCGTGGATCACTCAAACCAAACCACGTCTACGAGCATAGCATAACAATATAAGCATAACGCAATAACTCCTAGGGTTTGATATAAGACAATAGGTTCTACCTCATCAAGTGCTTCCCAAAACCCACATGTTAATCAGATCCTAACCATGCAGTGTTTGAGGATTGAAGCTAATGCATAAAAACTGGGTAATAAAAGGGGTATAATCAAAGTGTTACTTGCCTTGCTGACGATCTGAAAACCCTAGTGAATCGTATAGCAAGCCTCGCACTCCGAAAACACTATCGTGAACAAACAATAACATACATAAGCACTCCAGCATAATATGCAAGGGTAAAACTCAACAGAAAAGATCCAAACTGAAAGTACAAGAGAAAAGCTTCGATTTGCAAAAAGAATCAATCGAATTGGAGTTACAAAACTAAAACTACGATCAAAAGAAGTACGAAGACAAATCTGCTTGAAACCAAATTTTAAATTTGTCAAAGCCATGTTAAAGTTGATTATCTGGAAAGAGGGGAACAAGACGAAGATTTTTGCGTTGGTTTCACTGGATTTGGACAAACGAGCAAAAAGTAGCGAGTGTTTGAGGTTCAGGGACTGATCTGTGATAAAAGTATTCACGGATAGGTCCCTGGCCGAAAAATAAACAGAAAAAGAAAAACCTAACGAACGAACGTTCGCTAACAGAACTAAACGAACGAATTCGTTTGTTAAAACGATCTAACCGAAGAACGCTCGCTATTTAACCTAATAAAATAAAAAAAGATCTAGTCTAAACCGAAAAAAATCGAAAGAAAAACCGGGGAAAACCGAGCGGTTTTTACCGGTCAACCGCGGCGGTGAGGTCAACGGCGGGGTGGCGGGATCCGGCGGGGGCGGCGGGATCCGGCGGCGGCGGCGGGGCGAGGCAGGGCTCCGGCGGCGTCGGCGGCGCGCGGTGGAAGGCGGCGGCTGCAGCGGGCCGTAGCAGCAGGCGGCGGCGGCGGCTGGCGAAGTGGAGGAGGCGGCGGGGGTGGGCGGCTTATAAAGGGGCCGGGGGGTGCTTGCTTGAGGGACGGGCGGCGACGAAGTGGAGTCCGGCTCGGACTCCATGGCGGTGGCGACCGGGACTCCGAGCGGGAGGCGGCGGCGCCGCGGGCTGTTGGGCCGGCTCTGCTGGGCCTTCGGCCCAGTTGGGCGAAGATTTGTCTTTTAATAAATTTCGCCCGAAAGAAAAATCCTAATAAAATATTAAAAAAATTCTAAAAATACCAGAAATATTTTTCACCGTGCAAACCTAATATTTAGGACAAGCTGAACATTTTTCTGGCCTAAAATGCAATTTTCAAAAAATGCATATTTTTTCTAATTCAAATAAAATACAAATAAAATAATAATTTGATTTTAAAATTTCTTCTCCAATATTCCTTTCTTTTGAAGAAGTCATTTTATCTCCTCTCATTTATTTTGGACAACGCTAACGCCCACACGTGTGGTGGGAGCCAAACCCGTCCACACGCCTTATAACACACAAACTACGCCATGTCACTGCATGCATGCATGTGGGAATCTTTTTGGATTTTCAGTTTACAAAATGTTTTGTCTCTTAAATGAAAAATCCGATTGAAGATCCGTTTTCACCATTAAATCCCTCGCGACGAGATCTTCGAAACTAGATCTCGTATCAATATATTTCGACGAATTTTTTTTAAAAGTTGCCATGTCTATTGCACATGAATTGCCATGATGTTTACACTGAAATTGCCATGATATTTTCAACTATTTTCTTCTACATTTAAAAGTAAAATTTTGACATATTATAAAACGGAGAATTAAGAAACTAGACTTGACATGCAACATAAACTAAAATTGCCATGATACATGCAAAAATACAAAGGTGAACATGGGTGCGTGGGCACCCACGTGAATAGTAAATTCATAAAAAATTGTAGAAAAATAAAAAAAATCTAAAATTTCACGGTATGAAACTTAGTCGATCATTCTACTCACGTGTGAAGTTTCATGATGTATTGACACCCATGGTATTCTTAGTGAAGAAAATACAAATGCGACCATACTATTCATTAAACAGTGTTTTTTAATATAGCTTCGATTAGCTTCGATTTTGTCATTTTTGCCCAGATTACCACGGATGTGATTTCTTCGTGAAACTTCATATGCGAGTATACCGGTTGACTATGTATATATAAGAATAAGTTCAGATTTTTTGATTTTTTCTAGCATTTTTTGAATTTACTATTCATAAAAGGTGCGCGCGTACCCATATTCACCAAATCCGCGTCCTGATACATGCACTTAAAATTGCCATGGTTAATAACAAAATATTTTCATGGTCTAAGTACTGGAATTGCCATCATCAAAAAACTAAAATTGCCACATGGCAACTTTAGTTTAAGCACTATGGCAACTACAGTGTAAATATCATGGCAACTTTTGGGCAAAAAAATTCGTCGAAACATATCAACATGGGGTCTAGTTTTGAAGATCTCGTCGAGACGGATTTAATGGTGAAAACGGATTTTTAATTTGATTTTTTAATTAGGAGATAAAACATTTTTAAGCCAAAAACCAAAAAGATTTCTGCTGATGTCATCTGTTCATACGTGGCAAAATGAGTGGTAATGGAGGCGTGTGGGCGATATGCAAACGCCCACACGTGTGGGCGTTAGTTTTTCCGTTTATTTTTATCGAAGAAGTCATTTTATCTCCTCTCCTTTATTTTTATTATTGAAAATAATTGGAGAGAAAACATTAAAATTAAATTGATCCTCTTTTCAAATTTGAGAAAAATCAAATATGAAAATATGTGAAACCTCCAACTCTCTCCTTGGGTCCTTGAGTTGCTTAAGATTTCTAGGATCTCAACCAAAATGCAAATAAAATATGATTTGCATATGATGACCTATGTATAACATCGAAATTGAAAATTGGGATGTTACACCTTGCTGCGTTACCTTGCAAAGAAGGAAAAACAGAAGTTCACGTATGAACAACATAGAAGTCCAGCTTGTACAACGACCCTTAGATGATCTAGAAAAAGTGCATGCATACTTGGGCTAATCCCATGATTGCTCACGAGACAAAGTATAAAAAAACATCCCAAGAATTAACATTACAAAAAAAGAAACAAAGAAAATATAGAACACAATGCACCTTGGCCTTGCAAATGTGGAATGCAATGTGGAAAGCCAGAAGTTCAACCATTAATAAAAAAGAAGTCCAGCTTTTACTGAAGATAGTGGATGATCAAAAAACTATCCCAAAACATATATTAAAGGAAAAGAGGATGCATGTGCCTGTGGTCTAGCTCCACAGTTACACACATGACGACAATCAACAACATTAAACATACTTGATTTTTTATATAACAACAGCAACAGAGTAGATCGTATTGCCTCATCTCCTAAAAGCACGCGTAAAGAGCACAGAAGTTCAAGTACGAATGTTATAGCAGTCCAGCTTGTACAACAGAACGTAAAATGATTCAAAAAACAACCCTGGTCAAATTTTGTTCCCAGATTTAATCGTTTGGGTCAATTCCAACACATCAACAGCCATTTCGAACGTCATCATACTCTAGATAAAACATCAAAAATGATCTGCCATCAAGCTGTTCGCTCGAACAACGAACCACAGCGGAGGCAGAAGGTCCAATCCACAATTTCCGAAGGAATGAGCCAGCCAAATCAAATTAACAACGCGGGAAAGGATTCAGCTGCCATTTTGAACGTCACCATGCTCCAGATAAACTTGAAAATGATTCTCATCATGTTGTCCCTCAAACACAAAACCACGGCGGGAGGCAGAAGATCCAATCTCTGGATTTTGATTTGTATGAGCCCGCATAATGAAATTAACAACATGGGCAGGGTTCAGTCTCACTAATGCACGCAAATCCGCCGCCAATTTGAACAGCAAAACTACAAATCTACAACAGCGGCCGAAACCACTCCCGGGGACGAAGAACAGAGGCAGCGGAACAGCAAATCGAGTTCGTTTGAAAATAACAACAAAACATACAGTAAACTGGTACCTAAACCCAATTCTCATCGTGTTAGAGATTCTGGAACATCTAGTACATGCAACAAACTTGTAACAAACCCATGTTCATCACCGCCCGGGAGCAAATCCGCCAACGAGCTAGATTCCGAATCAAAACAAGCATTTAGATTCTAAAAAAGTGTCCACATTACACTTACATCGCAAACAACACGAATGATCAGAAAAAGTCGCGGTAGAAGGCACGGTTGCGAAGATAGCCCGAAGGTCGGGTTCGTACAGAGGGAAGTTCAAGCTAGTTACTCTGGCAGTTTAGGTTGTGATCAGAATTTACCCCACATGTCTCATATACTACCATGTGGTAGTATATATCCAAGTTTATCATTTTAAGTATGTTCATATACTATATATAAGATACTCCAAAGTGAGTTACATGAAAAAATTGCAAGTTGGCCCATGATTTTTATTATATTTGTGAAATACGTACATATTTGTATGTAAAAGAGAGCATACTCAAAATATGATACATACTACTAGAAAATAGTATATATACACTACCTAAGCATTTTTATATACTACATACTACGCGTACATACTCTCGATTTGATAGATAGTACATACTACATACAAAACTCAAGTGGTGGTAACTACCACTCGTGGTAGATAAAATTTCTCATATATATATATATATATATATATATATATATATCAATTAGGCTTTAAGTGCGTACTTGTTGGTGAAAGTGTTGTCCAATGGGAATTATATTTTGTATTACTCATGTAGCCTACAAAGTCTGTCGCACATCCTTGTAACTTCTTACTCCATTTCCAAATTTGTACTAGTCCTTGATAACCCACAAGTATAGGGGATCGTTTGTAGCCTTCTTCGATAAATAAGAGTGTCGAACGCAACAAGGAGCTAAAGGCAGAACAAATATTCCCTCAAGTTCTATCGACCACCGATACAACTCTACGCACACTTGATGTTTGCTTTACCAGAAACAAGTATGAAACTATTTTGCAAGGATAAAACTATGAGTACTTTGCGAGAATAAAACTATGAATAAATTGCAAGGTAATAAAAGTGGATTGCTTTTGTCAACAAGAAAGTTATTTGTCCCTAGGCAATCGATAACAAGTACCGGTAATCATTCTTGTAATTTTATATGAGGGAGAGGCATGAGCTAACATACTTTCTGTACTTGGATCATATGCACTTATGATTGGACCCCTAGAAAGCATCCGCAACTACTAAAGATCATTAAGGTCGTGAAACCCAACCATAGCATTAAGTGTCAAGTCCTCTTTACTCCCATACGTCATACCCTAGTTACTCGGGTTTAAGTTTCTATCACTCTCGCAACCCACCATAAGCGAACCGTGAACATATTGCAACACCCTACAGCGGGGGCCCCTCACGTTTGCGCGAGACAGAGGGCACCGTAGGACAACACCACAAATAAAATATACAACCATACCAACCAAGATCACGATTAACCCATAGGACAAAACGGATCTACTCAAACATCATAGGATAACCATAGATCATTGGGAAATAATATATGGAGTTGAGCACCATGTTTAAGTAGAGATTACAACAGGGGGAAGAGATGTTACACCGCTGCATATAGGGGGAGAGAGTTGGTGTTGACGGTAGCAAGATTGTTGATGTAGATCGCCGTCACGATCCTAGCCCCGGTGGCACTCCGGCGCCACCGGGAGAGAGGGGGAGAGAGACCCCCTCCTTCTTCTTCCTTGGACTCCCCCTAGATAGGTGGAGGTTTCCCCCTCTGGTCCATGGCCTCCATGGCACCTGAGGGGCGGGAGCCCCTCTCAGATTGGATCTCCCTCTCTGTTCTCTTCTGTTTCACGTTCCCCAGATCTTGCCGAAAACCGTTTCTTATATTCCAGGAGATCCGTAACTCCGATTGCGCTGAAATTTTAACACGATTTTTTTCGGATATAAGCTTCCTTGGGCCCGAAGTAGAGCTCCAACCGACGTTCGAGGAGGGCACAACACACCACCACGCGTCAGGGGCCTCTGGCGCGCCCTGGTGTCTTGTGGCTGTGTGGGCCTCCGTTTAGGGTGATTCCAACTCCCAAAAATCACATATATTCCAAAATAATTCTCCGTAAAATTTTATTTCATTTGGAATTTGTTTGATATGGATACTCTGTGATACAAAAAACATGCAGAAAACAGGAACTGGGCACTGGAT
This sequence comes from Triticum aestivum, assembly GCF_018294505.1. Lineage (NCBI taxonomy): Eukaryota > Viridiplantae > Streptophyta > Magnoliopsida > Poales > Poaceae > Triticum > Triticum aestivum. Next base: position 189,980,658 of record NC_057805.1, on the reverse strand, counting down.
CAATAGGTTAGTCCAATAAATCATATAAAAAGTTGCCAAAAGTATGTAAAACTTGTATAATATTGGCATGAAACAATAAAAAATTATAGATACGACGAAGACGTATCAGTCCTCTATACCGTACATTGCGCTACTCGTACTACTACCTCCCTCCTGGTTTATTGGTCCCCTTCATAATTTGTGTCAAATTTTGACCATAAATTTAACTAACTAAATGTTAATGCATGTCACAAAAAATTATATCGTTTGATTCGTATTTGAACATAGATTCCAATGGTATAATTTTAGGTGACATGCATTGACATTTTGTTAGTTAAACCTATTGTTAAAATGTGACACTAAATACGACTAGTAAGTAGTACAGTAGTAGTACTAGTATACATCGGTCAAATTATTCATCATGTCCTCACGTTGAATTGATGTGACAACAGGCTGCGCCTGAGGTGACACAAGAGTCCCAGCGGCGTGTTCGGGTATTGTGGACATCAGATTTGGAGTACCACTTATCTATCGAAATCTTTCATGATTCACTTAAAGAGTCGATTGATCATACATTGAGTACCATATAACTGAATTAACTGATGCAAGTCCAAGAAGGATTGGCCGATGCTGCCGGCTGGCGTCAAGTTCGATCCCATGGATCAGGAGCTGATCGAGCACCTTGAGGCCAAAGTGCATGCTGATAGTGCGAGATCTCACACCCTCATCAATTTGTTCATACCAACCATCGACAACGAGCACGGCATATGCTACACCCATCCTGAGAAACTTCCAGGCGAGACACCGATCGGCCGTCTACTTGCACAAACATATTCCTTTGTTTATAGCTCTATTTTTCTTTTTAGACGCAGACCTAGTGAAGCAATTACAATTTGACAGTTAATAAAAAGTGAAACAAGTGACTGCAACATGCCAAAGATATTATGAAAATGCCAACTACGTACACTAAAACCTGTATTCGACAATACTGCAGGTATCACACTGAGTGGCCTAAGCAGGCATTTCTTCCAGCGCAACTCCAGGGCGTTCAAAAGGGGCACATGGACGCGTCGCAAGATATAGTTGGAGTTTGGCATGCACGCGATGTGGCACAAGACCGGCAATACCTTGCCGGTGATGGTCAACGGCCGACAGACGGGCAGCAAAAAGGTTCTGGTGCTGCACACCAACAAGAACTTCGACCAGCAGAGGACCAACTGGGTGATGCACCAGTACCACCTCAGGGACCTGGAGCAAGAGAAGCAGCGGGAGCTGGTACTCTGCAAGATTTTCTACAAGACGAACACTAGGGCCAGGACTAAAAAGATTATAAGTTAGTTTGGTATTGGCACTTGTACTACCAGGTCGTCTGCAAGTTGGTATTATTATTAACGATCTTTCGGTATGAACTTGGCATTTGCTTCCAACCATCATGTCGAGGGTCGATGTGGATATAAAGCTGAATCATTTGTTTCAAAATGGATTTTCAGGCACCTGATTTTTATTTGATGGGTAGCATAAGCACCTGTCATTCGAATTCCCAGTTCTCCAAATTTTTTACATCTTCAAAGTACGCAGGGGATCCATCCGGTTTCACAGGCTGATAGTTGGACACAGCATGTCGGAACTGGGTTGTGGCATGCCAAGCCCAGCTGCAAATTGTTAAAAGAGAGGAGCGATGGATTTGGGCCTTCCAGAACAGTTAAGTGTCGCGACCTTGATCGGGAAGCGCCTCCCATGGACTAAAAAAAGGCCTAATACGTTATTATTAGTTGAAGTCTGTAAAATATTCCATAATGAAAATAAATATGTAAAATGCAATTAATTTAGTCCGCTTACACTGAAAACCATCCGATTTGCATGAAATTCGTGCGTGGAACCACAAGACGGTTGCCCATATAGAGCCTAACCATAAGGAACCAGCAGGTCCATGGCCGTACGCAAGCAAGTGCATGCACTTATTATCACCATGGAAAAATAATGCTAACGTTCGAGACGGTGAAACCCATGAAGTCTTCAACGTACTCAATAAACGAGAGAATTCTACAAGTACACATTGATTACTAGGATCCAGCAGGTATTTTTTTTTCAGGTCGAGCGAGTTTCAACTGGGCTATAGACTGCCCAGGCTTGGTTTTGTTTTTAACAGGCCCAGCCCATGACGACAACGGGACACAAAGATCCAGCAGGTATCTACTGGCCTCTGGCCTGCCAGCGTTAGTTATATTTTGTCTTAGAACATCTGCAGGCAGTTTTTTTACTGAATCAAACACACAACCTAATTCTATTTTCCTCTTGAAACGCCACGTCCTACTTCCGTTTTATAATCTCTACCTATAGTTTTACTAGTTCATATACACGTATTATTATATTAAAAATGCATAAAGTTCCCTTTTCATATTTACATCCTTATTTTTTTCCCTCCCAGCGCTGATTTTTTTACCACTGGTTTTCCCTTAAACCAACTCAATTGTCCCACGTCTTATTTGCTTAAAAAAACAATTTTTTTGGCAAATCAATAAGTTCTTAAAAAATAAATGTTTATCATTTCTGGATTAAAACAGTTCGAACTCCACCGGAATTTGCAAAATAAGGTTGAACTTTTTGACCGTGGTCCTGGGAAGAAAATGGGCTGTAATAAATTCCTTAAGAATTAGCAAATGGAATGCAAATTATTAAAAAAAATAGCAAATGGGCTCTATGTTGTCTGCCACGGATTTGGAGGCTAACTTGTGGGCCTACTAAGTTCATGCGTACACAAGGTTTCTCAAAAAAAGAAACTTAGTCAAAAATCGACTCTACCAGCGTCAAACCGTTAGATGTCAATCTAACGTCAATCGTGCTTCTTCAGTATCTGATCTTCCTGCTCCAGTCGCCCAAACGAGCGTCGGCGGAACCGCCTGCTCCTACCTCCCGTGGCCGGCTGTGTTGCCGGGTAGGCCTCACGGCCCCACCATACTCGCATCCCTCGCCTAGCTATCCCTCTACTCACCCACACCTTATGTTATATTCTCCGGCTACGACAGCCTCACACTGCGGCCGAACAAGTAAACCCTCGTACCCACTCCGCATGGAAAACAACTGCCGAGTCTTCCTCAGCTCCGGGTTGCTCCCTTACTTGGCCACGCCGTCATCCACTGCCTTGGTGCTCTCGGCACGGCGTGGTCAACGAACGACATCCATCGGAAGAGGAATATATGTGGAGAGGATGACAACTGGGTCCAGTGGCGCACGCAAGGAAGTGGCTCCTTTTTTGCGTGTAGGAAGTGCCTCCTTATTACGCGCAAAATAATGATTCCACCTCCTGACAGCTGGGACCCACCGGAAGGGCCTCTGTATTTCGCGAAACAAAAGTTCCTCCTTCTGAGAGCTCAGACCCACCAGCTATATCTTCGCACGCAAGGAAGTGCCTCCTTATTACGCACAAAAAAATGAATACTCCCCTGCTAGCTGGGACCCACCATAGTGGGAGGCTGACTTGTGGGCCTACTATGTTGAGGCAGACAGAGGGCTTTGTCAACTTAGTCAATATGAACGATCATAGCTCCAGTTGCCGTACGATGTCCATCCAACGGCCGTAGTGCTTCTTCAACCTTTGGTCTTCTTGCTCTAGCCGCCCAAACCAGCGCCGGTCGTGCCGCCTGCTCCTGCCTCCCATGGCCAGCAGGAGCATATTGAAAGTTCTTGTTCTCAGTGTTGTCAATTATGCGTGGCATTTTGTATCTGCTGAACGTCATTTCCTGCACAAAATGGCCGAGCTGCATTATCAAGTTAAATGAACTGAATCATGCGAACTGCAATGTGTTTGAAAGGGTACTGCAAACTAATGCACGCTGACTGCATCACCCCGCAAGGTGAACTGAAGCAACCACACTGCATAGTTGTCCGTAATGAACCTATACAAGCGTACTGCATAACCCTACAAGTGTACTGCATAACCGAGCAAGTGCACTGCATTTTTTTCACGGCGAACTGAAGTAATCGCACTGCATCGTTTTTGGAGGCGTAATGTACTGCGTGTACTGCTTTGTCTGGAATAAGTAAACTGAGATAGTTGAGGGAGTGTACTGCTTACCTCGTGTTGTAGTGCTTTCTTGCGTTTGCAGGAAGAAGCCCCCTTCTTGTTCGTCTGCAGAACTTTTGCGGTCACCCGTGCAGTCCACTTGCCCTTCAGAAGTTCATGAGCGGTCTGGACGTTGCTCAAGGTGAGTGGTGACGGAGGAATTGCTTTGAAGGTTGTTGCAGGCTTAATCCAAGAAGCTGTCGTGGATGAAGGAACCTTGCGCATAGTCCTCCTTGCTCAAATTGGTTTGATGTCGAGGCAGCACCAATCCACATCTGATGAAGTACAGGTAATTGAAGGCCCAGAGGAGTTCGATGGCGGCACTACCGAGCTGCTGCCGTGGAAGAAGGCCGATATGCTAGCGGGGGAGGTGTTGCTCGGTTGCTGCCGCGGAAGAAGGCCGAGAGGTAACGGGCGGCGTCGCTGCTTGGCCGCTGCCGCGAAAGAACGCTGAGAGCGGAGGGGCGGCGTCGCTGTCGGCCGCCATCGCGGAAGAAGGCCGAGAGGGGAGGGGCGGTGGCGCTCCGAGCCCGCCGTCGCGGGAGAAAGCAGGGAGGGGAGGAGCGGCATCGCTCCCAGGCCGCTGCCGCGGAAGAAGCCTGGGAGGGAAGGGGCGGTGGCGCTCCCAGGCCGCTGCTGCGGAAGAAGGCCAGGAGGGGAGGGGCGGCGGCGCTCCCAGGCCGCTGCCGCGAAAGATGGCCGGGAGGGGAGGGGCGGCGGCGCTCCCAGGCCGTTGCCGCAGAAGAAAGTCGGGAGGGGAGGGGCGGCGGCGATCTGGTGGTGGATGTGCAGAATAAGGTGGGTGTTATCAGAATAAGACTCTTAAGGGGTGTTATCATAATAGACCCACCCCTATATATATTGATATGAGAAGGGTTCCAATGGTTACCTCAAAGCGTTCCTTCACCAGATTAACTAAGCCAGCTTCCATGTCTCGGCTGGTATGCAGGCGGCTTAAGTAGCCTGAGTGAATCTCACTGGCGCTGAAGCTGGCATAGCTTTCTAAGTCCAATTTCCATTTTTCCCTTATCAGCAGCAGAGAATTCCTCTTTGGCACTGTGTTTTGATAAAACGGTGGGATGGCCTGGCTCTGTATAACTAGTCCCAGTAACTACGACATCCTCAGCCTCTTCTTCAGCAGGCTTGGCAGGACTTGGCGGTTTAGCATGAGGCGGCTCAACGTCCATGGGATCCGCTAAGGTATTGAGAGTTTTTAGCGGCGGGTCATCAACATGAGTATGGTGTGAAGCTGCAGATATGGTTGGTTCAGCAACCTTGGGGTCTTCAGCCGACTGGTTTATCTTCACCTTTTTGCTTGGCTTGGCTTTGCCACTGGAAATAAGACATATAAAGAGGTTAGCATGATAATTTGTAAAGTATTTAAAGGCAAAGAAATTTAAAGTTCTCACCCAGGAGCAATTTTGAAGAGGGGGATCTGAGTCCCAGTGGAGTCACCAAATGAGGAGTGAGAGGTTCCTTGATAGGTTGAGTCAGAAGGGTTAAGGGGTTGTCGAATAAGACCCGCCTTTGGAAAAGCTAAGTTGGAAATCTGTGAAACCTCTGCTCGGCGTTCGCGAGGGATCGCTGTATTGGGCAAGCCGGCATGTAGATCTCCTCCCCACTGTTCCAGGTTGTGCGCCGAGCTTCATGCTGTTGTTTCTTCAAAATAAAGTTTGGATCCAAGTAAGCCAAAGCGTGAGAAAACCTTACTTTCCGGGTCGCTCGCGAGCTTTCTGTCCTGGTAAAGGCTCTAAGTTGGAGGAAATGATATTTACCTCTGCAGCCTCAGCCTGGCTGGTCTCCGCGTCGTCCTGAGAGGGGTCAGCGTCAATAAGGTGTACAAAAATGAGCCAAGGGAATCAAGTTCTACCTCCGACTCATCATCGTTCGGTGCAAAAAGTTCTTATGTATTTGCCTTCATCTTGGCGGTTTTCTTGGGAGCTTTCGTCTTATCTGTAGCCTTCTTGGTCGGCCTGTCTTGCAATTTCTTGCTCCAAAAGGGAGCGTCGGCCTGAAAAGGAAGCAAACCAAGATGAAAATGTGCAATTCAATATGGATAATGATTATAAGAAAATCGGGATAAGGTACTTACGGCTGGAGTCGAGTTAAGTGTGCAGAAGGGGTTCAGCCCCGCTTTGCTACAAGTCTCCAAACTCTCGTTGAGTAGAGTCTTAGTCATATCATTTATCTCTTTATCTTCCAGATGGATTGGAGAGTAACACAGCGGGTCTTTGACATCGCTGGTATATTCACACATTAAACCGGAGCGGCGGCTTAAAGGTATGATTCTCCAGGCGACCTAGCATCGAACTAAGTCCACTCCGGTCAATCCATTGGCAAGCAAAGCCCTCACCTTTGAGAAGGTAGGCATATACGTGGCACATTCAGCAGTGGTGAGCCGGTCTGGATGTGGATGCTTCGGGCTAAGCCGGCGGTCGCGGAAACCCGGCAAAGGATTTTTGTCAGATGGAGAAGTATCCTGGCAGTAGAACCAGGTTTGATTACAGTCCTTAGGATGACTGGGAAGTGAGGCTGCAGGAAAGATGGCGTCTCTTCGCCTTTGGATTGAAATGCCCCCAAGTTCCAGGCAAGGTCCATCTGTGAATTCAGTCTGGCGGTTTAGATAATAATATTCTTGAAACAGATTGACACTGGGCTCCTCTCGAAGATAGACTTCGCAAAAGACTTGAAAGTTGCAGATGTTGGAGATGGAATTGGGTCCGATGTCCTGAGGATGTAGGTTGAAAAGGTGCAGCACGTCGCGAAAGAATTTTGAGCCGGGCGGAGAGAAGCCGCGGTTAATATGGTCAGCAAAGACCATGACCTCGCCCTCCTTAGGTTCTGCTCTCACCTCTATTCCTGGAGCTCGCCATTGAATAACCTCTTTGGCGGACAGAAAGCCCACTTGAACGTACTCTGTGAGAGTTTGTTCTGTGATAGTGGAAGCGACCCAGTCGCATGAGGTGACAGACTTGGTCATGTTTAACAACGAACGCCTGAGGAATACGACACGATGGATTAATATTGAAAGGAAGAATTCCCCAATATCTTCAAGGTTCATGGTTAAGTCGGCAGTTTTATATAAAAGGTGGTGGTCATTCAGCTGGTGAACCGGATGAAGCTATGTCGGGTCATAGAAGGTTAATGGTTAAGTCGCCGAGTGAGTAAATGGCGAGTCGAGTAGCCTATCAAGGCAGGTAAAGATTTCACTAAGTACTGAACAAACAAGTTCCACAGATCAGTTCTATGATTTTGGATCTACCGCAGCTCGAAAAATAGACGACAATTGTTAAACCTATCGTACAGTGGATGAACTACTACACCAAAGTTTAATCTGAAACAGAGGGGAGGCATCTACAAGTGCATATGGATGTTACAAACAAGAATCACACCGTTTTTGTGTTGAAGAGAGATCAAATAAGGCATCAGCGGAGGTATGTCGAAGAACTCCAAAGAATGGCCGACGAACGCCGACGGACGGCCGAAACCCTAATGCAGATCTGCTATGGGGAGATGTGAGTACTTACGTTGATGGACAGCGGAGGTGCGCTGCGTTTTTTTGCTCCGTTCAGGTTGATGCAGAGGCCGGAGTGGATGCCATTGGAGGAAGACAGCGGCGGCGGAGCTCGGGTTGCAGCGGTGTCGCAAGGAAGGAGACGAAGAGGAGGAGGCAGGGTAAAGGGTAAAAAGGGATGACCCCTGTCCCTATTTATAAGGAAATGATAAGATGGCAGGCGCGAGAATCGAGGGGACAAAATGATTATTCTGGCAAAGCGGACGCCTTGATTTTTGGGAGGTTCATTAAGATAAAGATCTGTTGAGGTATCCTGGGCCTTGTGCAGAGCTAATACGCATGACGTCATGGCAGGTTACAGTGGTTTTGCTATGTGACGTCATGGCAGGTTACAGTGGATTGGTAAGGAATGGATAGTGGAAAATTCTACTAAGACAAGTAATGAAGATTGACGTGAACGAGTTCAAATCAACCTGGGGCCTAATGTTGGGGATATAATTCCAAGGTATGACCCACCCAGGAGGGGCCGGGTCACACCGTTGGCGGCTTAAGGTGAGAAGGCCCAAGATGTTTAAAGGCCAAAGGCCCGGAGGTGACCTAAGGCCCAAAGGTGTGAACTGCCGTGTGGTGACTTGTTCTGTAAGGAAGGCTTAGTTAGAAACCGAGCCGGTCACGTTTGTGTGAGTCGGCCGGGACTCTGTAAGCCGCCGGGCATCAACCTGTATATAAAGGGGTGACCCGGCGGTGGGTTAGCTCAAGAAAAAATCGATCGAGTACTAAGTAAAGCGTATTCACTCCCTTGTAATCGAAACTCAAGCAATACAACTAGAAGCAGAACGTAGGCTTTTACCTCGACGAGAGGGGCCGAACCTGGGTAAACTCTGTGTGTCCTTTGTCCCATTCAACCTGAAAGTGCGTTATATCGACTAGAGGGGGTGAATAGGCGATTTTTATGAATTCTTGACTGAGGAATTTGCGGGTGAGGAAATTCCTTAGCAAAGAACTACTAGCAGCGGAAGAAGTACTCAAAAGTAAACATAACAGAACACAAGCATGGTCATCATGATGAAATGAAGACAAGCACAGAGTACAGAAAGCGTAATCACAGGATAACACAGGATGAAGACAAACAGTCTGAAGAAATTGAACTGAGGAAATTGAGAAAGTCTTCAGTCAAAGTCTTCAAACAGATATGAACAAGCACACAACAATTGTAATGAGGAAATGAAGGAGTTGAGGAAATAGAACTGGCAGGCTTGGTGAAGACAATGATTTGGTAGACCAGTTCCAACTGCTGTCTCAGTTCTACATCTGGTTGGAGCAGCTAGGTATTTAAACCTGAGGACACACAATCCCAGACACACAGCCCTCACCGTATTCTCCTTGAGCTAAGGTCACACAGACCTCGCCCAATCACTCATGGTAAGTCTTCAGGCGACTTCCAAACCTTCACAAACTCGGTCACTCGGCGATCCACAATTCCTCCTGGATGCTCTAGACCATGACGCCTAACCGTCTGGAAGAAGCACAATCTTCAAAGGTAACAAGCGTCGGATCCACGCAGGATCAATCTCTTCAGTGATGCTCAATCACTTTGGGTTTGTAGGTGTTTGGGTTTGGGTTTTCCTCACTCGATGATTTTCGCTCAAAGTCCTCGGAGGATGGGATGCTCTCAAATGACAAGTGTCAGTTTCTCTCGGAGCAGCCAACCAGCTAGTGGTTGTAGGGGGCGGCTATTTATAGCCTAGGGAGCAGTCCGACATGATAAGACATAAATGCCCTTCAATAATATGACCGTTAGGTGGGTAGATATTTTGGGATAGCTGGCGCGTAGCACAGCAACGGTCGGAAATTTTAGTATCAAATTCCTAAGGGCTATCATGTTCCTCACTGTGTAGGCAATCCGCACTGGCGAATTCCTAACTCCTCAGTCAGAACAAATTCCTCAGAGAGCAGAAAAACTTCGTCTCTGTCACTGAAGAATATGACTGGACTGTATGAGATTTCCAATGGCTTCACTCGAAGGGATTGGTAGGTGTAGGATTTTGAGTTGAGCATCACATGGAAATTTTTCCTTAGTATTTCCTCGACCCCCTTTAGCAGTACGATGTTTCCTATGACTCAAGAAAGAGAAAATGAAACTACGAAAACAAAAGTCTTCACGCTTCATGTTCCTCGAATGAATACCAAGTCTTCAAGGTCACACCAATTTCTTCACTTTCAAAGTCTTCAGAAAGTCTTCAGAAATCCAAAGTCTTCAGTCGAAGAACTTCATTTTTAGGGGTCGACTTTCTCTGTAAATATCAAACTCCTCATAGACTTATAGACCTGTGTACACTCATAAACGCATTAGTCCCTTAACCTATAAGTCTTCAATAAACCAAAATCACTAAGGGGCACTAGATGCACTTACAATCTCCCCCTTTTTGGTGATTGATGACAATATAGGTTAAGTTTTCAACAGGGATAAACATATGAAGTGTAAATACTGATATTGAGGAATTTGATTGCAAGATATAGAAGAACTCCCCCTGAAGATGTGCGTAGTGAGGAATTTGCTTTTGAAGCAATGCACACTTGAAGAGTAGAATCATGGAGATCTCCCCCTATGTCTTGTAATTCATACACGCATTTGACATATAATATGAAGAATTTGAAATGCATGATGAAATATGGTGACTGATGTAATTCAGCATGCATGCATAAACATTAATGAGGAATAAGCATGTAGAAAAAAACAGCAAAAGTATCAGGTCACCATAGAGCTTAAGTTTACAACTCGATCCAGCAAAGTCATCAGAAGAACGAGAGTTGTAACTTAGCAAAAAACGCCCATATAAGATAGACCCGCTTGAAGACTAACTCAAATTTCTCCCCCTTTGTCATCGAATGACCAAAAGGGTTGAAAATGAGGACTAACGCCCCCGAAGAATCTCAAGTTGATGAAGGAGCGCCAGCGTTGTTTGGGTCGTCTGTTGATGTAGGGCCTGTCGCAGTGTCGTCCAAGTCTTCATGCTCATTGGTGTCACGCGATGAAGAATAGGAGCTGGCCACCAAGGAAGGAACCTTGACCTTCTTGTATTTCTTCGGTGGAGGAGCAGACCAGTCAAAATCTTCCTTGAGACCCATTTTCTTCAGATCTTCTGCGCTATAAATGTGAGACAGAACAGCCCAGGTGCGGTTGAGGGTTTCATGAAGGTAGTAATAGTTTTTCTTCACTGCATTGTGGGTAGCAGTCATGTTGTGAACAATTGAACCAAATTGACGCTTGACCCATTTGTGATTGCGATCAACCTTCTGGTGAAGACTGAGGAGAAGCTCACGATCAGTCATCACCCTGGGAGCTGTGCCTTGAGGATTTTGCTTGGGTGCGTTGGCGGCACAGTCATGAGTGGCAGAGTCGTCATTGGTGGAGTAGGATGCAGCCTTGCGAAATTGACCATCCAATGGACGAATGCCTTCATCAATAACAGCAGTAGCCTTGCCCTTGTCATCAGCTGAGGAATACGTCTGCTTGAGGACTTCGATTGGGGGCAAGTAGCTGAGGTGATTCTGAAAATCAGCTTTGTAGTTGAGTGAAGACCTTGTTCTGATGAATCTCATAATCAACAGAGCATAAGGCTTCAACTCAAATGGTGACATTGCAACATTTGCCAGGCTCCTCATGAAGAAATCATGGAAGTTGATGGGAACACCATGCATGATATTGAAAAGCAGATTCTTCATGATGCCAACGACTTCTTCTTCATTCGAGTCGTGGCCCTTGATAGGACTCAATGTCTTCGTTAGAATGTGATAGACAGTCCGAGGCACATATAACAATTCCTTCACGAGGAATTTGGTCCTTGGGGCCTGGCCTGGCTTCAATGGCTTCATCAGCACTTGCATATAATGATCTGTAAGCTCAGGCTCTTGGTACATGCAACGAGCAGCTTCAAGGGGAGGACTGAGAAGTAAAGCACGAAGCAATTCAGTAGCTGGTGCCTTGTAGTGAGTATTTTCAGTCATCCAGTCCAGCACCCATGAATTCACATCTTCAGAGTCTCCGGTGATGTGCAGCGTTGCATAGAATTGAAGAATGAGTTCTTCATTCCAATCATAGATGTCAGTGCAAAAATTTAACAGTCCATCGTCGTGAAGAACACTGAGGACTGACACGAAGCATGGCAGAGATTCCATATCCACGCGAGGAATGTGATCATGATCGAAGACTTTGTCTTTGTTGAACAGCACTCAGGAATAAAAATTTGCCTGGCTGGCTATCCAGAAACGCCTCTTCCTAATGCGAGCAGAGTCATAGGGGTTGTAATCAGTGAAGAATACGTGCTCGCCGAAGAAATCATCAGTTTTGAATTTTTGCTTCCGTGAGAATGGATCCTTTAGCTTGGGTTGAGGAGTGTCAGTCAGTTGCATCACAACCTCTGGAATCGCAATCTCAGGTTCTTCAGGCTGAGGAATTTCTGGTTCCTCTTCAGTGGCAGTCTGTGTCTTCAAAGATTCAGCAACAGCAGTTTCTTCAGCACTAGTGGCTGGAATTTCTTCATGAACAGATGCAGTGGGTTGATTTTCTTCAGAGCCCATTTGAACAGTTTGTGCAAGGGACTGAGGGATTTGTTGCAATGGCGTAAACAGAGGAGAGTTGGGATGCTGACTTTCCCAAAAATCATCATTCATCAATGGAGTAGTACTCCCAATGTCCACGTCAGAATTTTGTTCATCCAATTCCTTAACGCCGGCCTCTTCAGCAGTAAACTGAGGCATGGGCGAGGAGACAATTGGAGTTGAAGGGATTGCATCCGCTTCAATTTCTTCATCCATCTGCTCTGAGGAAGCAGCTGAGGGAATGTCTTCATCAGATCCGCTGGGGATCACATATTCTTCATTGAAAGGGACGATTTCCTTTGATGGCATGCTAGAAACACGAACAACATCAATCGGATTTGCAAACAAACTGGTCAAAGGCTTCATCTTCTTCGAAGCTGAAGAATCTGATGAAGTTGATGCTTTCCTCTTCTTCACAGCTGCACGCTCTGCAGCCTTGGTTTTCTTCACATCTGATGCAGATGGAAGGATCAGAGTTGGGGTAGGCGCAGGAGGAGCATAGGAATTTGGTTGAATTTCTTCAGGCACAACTGATGCAGTTGCCCTGAGTTCTTCATTTTCTTCAGGCGCACCACTAGTGGATGCACTGGCAATTTCTTCAGCGGCTGGAATGCAGTCATCAGCCCTGGAACTCACATTTTCTTCAGCAGCCTGATTTTCATCAGTGGTGCTAGCGTGCTCTTCAGTTGGTTGAGCAGATGCTTCAGCTTGAGGAATTTCTGGTTGCGATGGAGCTGCAACCTTTGAAGTGAATTTCTCAGTCAGTTTGACAAACCTGACCTTGGCTCCTTGCCAATCAGCATAGTAAGCATTGAATTCATCGCTCAGGCCTTTGATTTCAGCCTGGATCTTCACTAGATCTTCAGTTGTCATAGAGACAACGTTTTTCTTCAGGAAGCGCTCCTTCCTGTACTGAGCTTTCTTTAGCTGCCTAGCCTTCTCAAATTTCCATTTTTCTTCTTCAATGAAGGCAGTCAGAACATGACTTTGACCTGGTGTGAGGTTCATCTCCGGCAAAGGAGTGTTGGGATCCTTGTGCCATAAGTCAATGAAGTCTAGGATCAGCTTCGGATCCAAAAGCAGTGGCACATTGCTTCCTTTGGCACTAGCGGCCTTGACTTGTCTGTCTCTGATGATTTTGGCTAGTTCTTCATCATCAGCCTCATCATCATCAAAGGGAACTTGGAAAGCAACCTGCTTCTTGTGAGGACTTGGTCGAGGACCTCGTCCAGCAGTGGTCTTCTTCTTCAGCGGAGAGGGGCCAGCTAAGGAACTTGGAGCAGCTGAGGAACTTGCAGAGGCTCCTGAGGAAATAGATATGCCTGTAGTCCTTTGGCACGTGGTGAGATGCACTGGTGCAGAGGATTTGGTCGGAGCAGCCGAAGACTTTGGCGGAGGAGTTGAGGACTTGGGAGGAGCAGGAGCAGTTTGAGGAGCTGGCCGTGAGGGCTTTGAGGAATCTGGCCGTGAAAGCATTGCTGAGGAACTTGGCCTTGAGGGCATTGAAGGTGAAGCACTTGGCTTATGCGCAGGCTTCTTTGCCATGGCCTTCTTAGGCTTGCTAGCAGAGGCCTCAGCAGTGGCAGCAGCAGCAGCAGAGTCTTCATTGAATTTCCTCACTGCTTCTCTGGCTTGTCTAGCCAACTTGGCCTGGCGCTTGGCCCATTCATCAGGATAATCCTCACCGCGCTTGAGGCTAGTGGGATCTACTTCTTGGCCAGGTGCCAATTGAGGTCTTGGGCATGGAGAATTGAGTGTGAATTTCTTCATGTATTTTGGAGTAACATATCTGTACTCCCTCCACTCTCTTGCCCATCTCCTCTCAATCTTTTGGATGCGCACCTTGCGCTGATTTTTATCTTCCTCAGGGGGTGTGCAGTACCCAGCATAGATGTCCTCAGGGATTTCAAAAGCAGTGTTGACCTCAGGCCTCTTTCCTCCTTTCTGTGGCTTCTTACCGTCAGCCATTTTCTTCAGATGGGGAATTTGAACAATAGAATTCTCTGAAGAAGTATGCAACTTTTCTTCGAAGAATGCTGCAAATGAGTTAAGTTGATGAGAACCTAGTGATTCAGCAACGGACATGAGTACCTATGAACAGAGTATAGTTGTGTGGAATTTGGAGAGGTCATATGCGTTCTGAGAGGTTTTTCAAAAAGAACAAGTTTGAAGAATTTGACCAGATGAGTCTTGAAGAATTTCACTAAGTGTTCTTTGTCTTAGGTTCCGGATTTGTATAGATTGAGAATCCACACAATTGAGGAATCTTGAAGAAAAACATAGCTTAGAGAAATGAATCAAGAACAGATGACATGTGAGGTGTTTAGTGTGTGAAGATTTGAAAAAAAACACCTTTGAGGATTTTGTAGAAATCATTTGAATCAAAGAGGGCAGTAAAAGTAACTTTTAATTACCCTAGACGAAGAACACGGCGAACTGGGATGTGGAGATGTGAAGTTCGTCAGTTCAGATCTTCCACGCCCTAACTCGGCAGAGGAAGACCGCTACGGCGGCCGCGGAGTGAAAAAATCCACGGCCGGCACGAGTACGACGGCGACGAGGTCGAGGCAGTGAAGCTCTTCCTCACCGGCCATGATGAAGTAGCAGCGGCGCTAGGGTTTAAGAAGCTCGAGCGGGAGTGAGGTCGAGCGGAGTAAAGGAGAAGTGAGGAAGGGAAGGGGTATTTATAGCCACGATGAAAAAACTGTTCGCCCGAAGAATTTGGACGAACGTGCCCCTGACCCTTCTCATTCGCTTGACATGTGTCACCCACGTACTGAGAAGTGGAGATCGTGTGAGATCGTGGGTGAATAGATAAGTATTATCGTGGGATTCGAAACGGTTTGAGCGGCAAAAACCGAAAATTTTGGATAAGATAAGTTTTAACATTGCGTTCGCAAATTCTTCAGCTGACAAGGACACAGTCAAGATTTTGAACGAGTTTCAAATAGAACGGACATGAAGAATTTGTGAATAGATTGGGTTGAGTTTAGCATAGAGGGGGAAGGGTCCGATCACATTCACTTAGCAGAAAAAGCAACTTGAAGAAATAGCAATAAGTGAATGTTGTGGAGGACATAAACTCATATATATATATATATATATATATATATATATATATATATATAGCCAATGAAGAAAAATAACGGAAATGGTGAAGACAATGCAAAGTTGAAGAAAATGAACAACTGAGGAACTTCAAAACTGAGGAAAAACTCAAATTGAAGATTTTCGACTTTGGTGGTGGCGTGACCCACCGTATAAGAATGATGTTTTGAGACACCGCGTACAATTGTCGTAGTGTTCTGAGAATCAAATTCTTCGTTAATTTCTTCACACTTAGAGTGTTATTCTTCATTGATTGAAGAAAAACGTTTCTTCATGTGTTGCACATCTAAGTCATTAATTTTGCATAAGTGTTAGGATGAGTGTCCTTTTCAAAGAACATTCGAAGATTCTAACATATTTAGCTCACACCGCAACTTGCTAAATCTCTTCTCATCCAAGGGCTTTGTGAAGATATCGGCTAGGTGTTCTTCAGTCTTCACATGCTCAATAGAAATGTCGCCCTTCAACACATGATCACGAAGAAAATGATGACGAATCTGAATGTGCTTTGTCTTCGAGTGCTCAACTGGGTTGTGAGCAATCTTCATGGCACTCTCATTGTCATAGAAGAGAGGCACATTCTTCACGTTGACGCCGTAGTCCTTGAGAGTTTGCTTCATCCACAGCAATTGAGCGCAGCAAGAACCAGCAGCAATGTACTCAGCTTCAGCAGTAGACAGTGATACACAGTTCTGTTTCTTCGAGGACCAACAGACCAAAGATCATCCGAGGAAATGGCATGTGCCAGATGTTGACTTGCGGTCCACACGATCACCAGCATAGTCAGAGTCTGAATATCCAATGAGATCAAAAGTCGAGCCCTTGGGGTACCATAATCCAAGTGTTGGTGTGTGAGCTAGATATCGAAGAATATGCTTGACAGCCTTATGGTGTGATTCCTTTGGTGTAGCTTGAAAACGGGCACACATGCAAACACTAAGCATTATATCTGTCCTAGATGCACATAAGTACAATAAAGAACCAATCATGGAGCGGTATACCTTATGATCGAAGTCAATACCATTTTCATCAGTGCACAGATGGCCATTTGTGGGCATAGGAATTTTGACGCCTTTGCAATCTTGCATGCCGAATTTCCTCAGTACATCCTTGAGGTATTTCTCCTGAGATATGAATATGCCATTGCATTGTTAACGAATTTGAAGACCTAAGAAGAATTTCAATTCTCCCATCATAGACATTTGATATTCTTCACTCATCATATAGGCAAATTCATCACTATAACGTTGGTCAGTACAGCCAAAGATAATATCATCAACATATATTTGGCACACAAACAATTCACCATCATAAGATTTAGTGAAAAGAGTAGGGTCGAGTGAACCGGGTTTGAAGCCTTTCTTCATGGGGAATTCCTTCAAAGTATCATACCACGCCCGAGGGGCCTGCTTGAGGCCATAGAGGGCCTTATTGAGTCTGAAGACTTTGTCAGGATGCTTTGGATCTTCAAAACCTGGGGGTTGAGCAACATATACTTCTTCCTCAAGCTTACCATTGGGGAATGCATTTTTCACATCCATTTGATATAAAGTGATATCATGATGGTTAGCATAAGCAAGTAATATGCGAATAGCCTCAAGTCTAGCAACATGTGCAAAAGTTTCATCGAAATCAATTCCTTCAACCTGTGTGTAGCCTTGAGCTACAAGTCGAGCCTTATTCCTCACCACAAGGCCATTTTCATCTTGCTTGTTGCGGTAGATCCACTTTGTGCCAATGATATTGTGCTTGCGAGGATCTGGACGTTTGACCAGTTCCTAGACGTTGTTGAGCTTGAATTGATGTAATTCTTCTTGCATAGCTTGAATCCACTCATGCTCCATAAATGCTTCATCTACCTTAGTGGGCTCTGTGATAGAGACAAAAGCAAAGTGCCCACAAAATTTAGATAAATGTGAAGCTCTTGAGCATGTGAGAGGACCTGTTGCTTCAATGTCATCGATGATCTTTTCAACTTGCACTTCTTTTGCAACGTGAGGATGAGCTGGTTGTCGTCGAGGAATTTGATTAGCATTTTCTTCAGCACCATTTTCTTCAGCATTTTCTTCAGGTGCATTAGCTCGACATTCTTTACGTTCTGGAATGAATTCTTCAGCAGATTCTTCGGTCGGAATGACATCCTCAGTAGCCTTGAACTTGATAGATTCCTCAGGTGCTGGTTCATCTATCACAGAAGGTAGGTGCTCTCTTTGCGAGCCATTAGTTTCTACCGCACATCTACAGTTTCAACAACCTTGTGAAGAACGTTGTTGAAGACTCTGTAGGTGTGCGAGTCCTTTTCGTAACCAAGCATAAAACCTTCATGTGCTTTCGGTGCTAATTTTGAGTTGGGATGAGGATCTCTAATCCAGCATTTAGCACCGAAGACTTTGAAATAACTCACATTGGGTTTCTTGTCAGTGAGAGTTCATAGGCAGTCTTCTTGAAGAATTTTTGAAGATATACTCTGTTGATGATGTGGCACGCAGTATCAATTGCATCAATCCAGAAACGACGAGGCATTTTGTATTCATCAAGCATAGTGCGAGCCATCTCAGCAAGAGTCCTGTTCTTGCGCTCCACGATGCCATTTTGCTGAGGAGTATAAGGAGCAGATACAAGTTCATCAAGATAGTCATCAAGACCAGAATTCTTGAACTCAGTTCCATTGTCACTTCTGATGTGCTTGATCTTCACACCAAATTTGGTTGAAGCCCTCGAGGAAAATTGTTTGAAGACTTCCTGCACTTCATGTTTGTAAGTAACAATGTGTACCCATGTGTATCGAGAGTAATCATCAACAATAACAAAGCCATATTGAGATGCATCATTTGAAACTGCAGAATAATGGTTAGGACCGAAGAGATCCATGTGAAGCAATTCAAATGGTCGAGTAGTGGTCATGATAGTCTTCGCTGGATGCTTAGCCTTTGTCATCTTTCCAGCTTCACAGGCTCCGCATAAGTGATCCTTGAGGAATTTGACATTCTCAATGCCAATGACATGCTTCTTCTTCGCAAGCGTGTGCAAATTCCTCATGTCTGCATGACCAAGTCGTCGATGCCATAGCCAACCTTCTGAAGCTTTTGCAAGTAGGCACACGGCTGGTTGAGGTCCTGTAGAGAAATCAATAATATACAAGTCTCCTCTCCTGAAGCCTTCAAATACTTTGGAATTGTCAGCTTCCATGATCACAACACAACGATACTTGCCAAAGACAACAACCATATCAAGATCGCAAAGCATTGAGACAGACATGAGGTTGTATCCTAAGGACTCGACAAGCATGACTTTGTCCATGTGTCGATCCTTTGAGATCGCAACCTTACCTAGACCCAATACCTGACTTTTGCCTTTGTCAGCAAAGATGATATGCTTCAGAGGCGATGGAGATAAGGGAGCATCCATCAA
This sequence comes from Triticum aestivum, assembly GCF_018294505.1. Classification (NCBI taxonomy): domain Eukaryota; kingdom Viridiplantae; phylum Streptophyta; class Magnoliopsida; order Poales; family Poaceae; genus Triticum; species Triticum aestivum. Next base: position 189,961,981 of record NC_057805.1, on the reverse strand, counting down.
TATATTCTTGTCACCAGTCATGTGATTTGTACATCCACTATCTTGGGCCCACTCAGTGGCTTTGGGTTGATCATCCTGCAGATGAATTAGTGCAGCTTACGAACTTCATATACTTCATTAGTGAAGAATATGACATCAATTCATCAGATCAATTTCATCAAGCAATGCAATAGATAAAGCAGTATGAGGACGTGAGAAATGAGAGTTCATTTCTTCATGATTAGCCTGCGTCCTTTCAGGCACTTTCAGGTCTCCAGAAAATTCTTCAGACGTTTACGCACGTCTGGAGACCTGACCCTGCAGAAGAGATTAGTTCTTTTTCTTCACCACCCACATCTGAAGGGGTGGCAAAGAGTTCATCACTCTGCGAGCTCCATACGAGAAAGGTGGCATAGAAGCCAGCCCATTTCGTTTCACATAAGAAGAGTTAGGATAAGCATATGAATAAGCAGAGAAATTCTTCGAGGACTTATGAACATAATGGTTAGAAGAATAATGCTCATATTCATAGCCCTTAGCTCTTCCCAGCGAAACAGAGTTGTTAGCACGATGATAATCATATGAGGACTTTGATCCTTTTGAGGAATATGATCCACGTGAGGAATTTGGTCCGTATGAGGACTTGGATCCATATGAAGCATTTGGTCCACATGAAGAATTTGATCTGAGGTTCCTATTCTTCACAATTGGTGTCATGAGGACATTCACCTGAAGACTTTCAAGGCACCTTTTGGGAACCCAGATTTTCTTCATAGGGGAACCCTTCCTGCAGTTAGTACCAACATATCTAGCAAATACTTCACCATTCTGATTTTTGAACAGTTTATAGTTGGAGTCAAATGACTCATCAGAAGAATGAGGAGATTCACATGTAAAGCCAGATAAATTAGATGGATCAACTGGAGGTCCCTTTGCAGCAACCCATGAGGTTTTGGGGTACTGCTCAGGTGTAACACCCCGCATGTAACTTGCCATATTTGTAACTCCGACTCTTGCCATTTCCGGCTATGTGATATGTTTTTCCCTCCGTTGTCGGGTTTTGTCTTTCGTTTTGTATTTTGTCATGTCATGCATTTTCATATCATGTCATCATGCGCATTACATTTGCATACGTGTTCGTCTCATGCATCCGAGCATTTTCCCCGTTGTCCGTTTTGCAATCCGGCGCTCCTATCTCCTCCGGTGCACCCCTCTTGTTTTCTTTCGTGTGCGTGTGTCAAACTTTCTCGGAATGGACCGAGGCTTGTCAAGTGGTCTTAATATACCACCCGGAGACTACCGGTCAAGTTTCGTTCCATTCGGAGGTAGTTTGGTACTCCAACGGTTAACCGGGCATCCGCAAAGTCCATTTGGGTGTCCAGCAAAAACCCCCTCCAAAACCAGCCCAAAACCCACCAAACTCTCTTCCATGCTCTAGGTCGTTCGATCACGATCGTGTGGGCGAAAACCGCACCTCATTTGGAGCCTCCTAGCTCCCTCTACCTATAAATATGTGGGCATCCCGAAATACATCCGCAGTCCAAACCCTAAAAAAATCCCTCCGCGCCGCCGGACGCGTCCGTACCTCACCGGACACGTCCGCCGCCGCGCCCCGTCCAGTCCGGAGCCGCCACG